>NC_056729.1:977745594-977930594 GCF_019279795.1 Protopterus annectens
TGCTATCCTGTGTTCATCCTTGGCCACGCCCCGCTTTCAAAGTAAGTTTGAATACATGAAATATGAGTTATGCTTCATTAATTTTCCTAAACTGAGAGAAACTTAAATCATAACGAAAAAAAAAAACAGAGAAAATGGGTTTATGGTGACAACTTTCATCTAAGTTTTATATATTTTAAATCCATTTTTGGACAACAGAAGATCAAGATGAAAACCAGTAACTGTACACAGCAGTTTCACAAAAACAGTGTGACCACTGATGAAATAGTAGGAGCCTATCACTTTTTGACCAATTGAGATGAAACAAAATGCACAAGAGCTGTCTTTTGAAAGTGCACTCAACTGAGTGTAGGACAGCCTTTTTATTTCTTTAATGTTATTAAATGTATCAGTCATACAGACAAACATGCACACTTAACAGAAGACATTTTGGGATACATGCACTGTAACAGACACCTGTTGACCTTTTTAGAATAGCCACTCACCTCAAGCACCCTTTCTTTTTGAAGAGATAAAGAAAACAAGCATACACACAGACAGACCTTACAAACTGCCTTGGCAGCATTTGGTGGTAAAGACGGAAATCCAGAAGTGGGAAATGAAGGACAGTTACACTATCCACTGTCTCACCATACAGCTCCGTTGTCTATATGCAGCTGAAGTTCATGGGATAGATTATGAAAAAAATGTTAGAATTCTAGGCTGGTTTGTGATGGGGAATAAATAAAAGTCTTGGATAGTCAGTAAATGTGTTAGTATTTTATGTAAGGCAGTGAGTGGGACAAGGAGGGAAAACTATGTCTATATGATCAGTTGCAAAGCTGGACAAAGCCAAGCCTTCTTAGGAGGGAATAGCTTTGCTCAGCCTTAGGAATAAAGAAGTACAAAACAGAGCACTCCTTTATAAGACTAGGATTTGCACTCCTTTATAAGACTAGGATTTGGCAGCATTACTAGCAGGGTCAAAGATTAGGGAATATGTTATCTTCATGCTAAATTATCAACATTCTCCTGGCTAGGCAGGATAAGGTCTAAAATGCTAATAATTAATATACATAGGTGTGTGTGTGTGTGTGTGTGTGTGTGTGTGTGTGTGTGTGTGTATGTGTGTGTTCTACTATGAAGCACCAATTGTCTGAAAGAAAGAATGAAAAAAGTGCTCAAAATGCAAAGGTTTGAAAACCTTTTTTTTCTTATTTTTTGCTGGGAGGCAAGCAACCCTGCACCCCTCAATGGAGGGGTAAACCATCACATATCTGAACTTATATAAACCAACTCCACAATCTCACTAACTTGAAGAAGAGAGAAATCTCCTTAAGGAAGTCAACTGTTGATGGCATAGAATTAGAAATCGATCTAGCAATGAGCATTCAACTCCCTGCTGTTCATCTTTGTTTTGCTGGCTACTGACATTTGAGCAATTTCACCTTGAGCATGTGTAGGGAAACCATGTGCGCATGTATGTATGGGTGTGTGTGCATGCATGTGTCTGTGCACGTGTGTGCATGTCCTTGTTTGCGAGTGTACATGTATGTGTGTGTGTGTGTGTGTGTGTGTGTGTGTGTGTGTGTGTGTGTGTGTGTGTGTGTGAGTGAGTGAGTGCATGTGTATGTGTGCATATATTTATGGAGAAAAGCATAATGCTACTTATAAAAGATTATAGGGGCTCTGCCCATATATATTAGAAAGAGAGTTTGGAAAGAATATACTGGGTCTAACAATATCTGGAGTGTCCTGTAATGCTAGTTCTGGTTGAAGAAATCCAGGCTTTATTTTGATGTACATGTCTCTGGACTGGTCATGTTAGTATGGGTCCTCCTGACATCTGGATTTAGTGGAACTATATTGGAAGAACAGAGTATTGTAAAATGGATTTCTTAGGCAGAATTATTAAGATCGGTTTCTTGGACAGAGTTATGATAGACATTGTGCTCCTTATACTGGTTGAACAATAGAAAAGCTTAGCTATTTCACATTTCTAGAAACATTGCCAAGCAACCCTAGTCATGTGATATAAAGGTAGGATATAAGTTAGCAGAAAAAGAAAACACATAGCTCGGAGATGAGTAAGTCTGCAGGATGAATATGAGAAATATTCTTCACACTGTCATTGGTTTGCAAGGAATAGCTTGTAGTCATCATAGATGAGAGAGTAATAAGAACTGGTTATCAAGAAAATAGTTTGTATTTGCCATATATGGGGAATTTATAACAGATGAAAGAAATAGTATGTTTTCATCTTAAATTTAAGATTTGTAATAATTAGTAATGTTAAAAACAAAAAAAGAATTAGAAAATTATTGGATAGTTTTCTAAAATGTCTACTTGACCTGATAGGTAACAGTTTTGTTGATTCCTGTATTTCTTGTGTACAAAAGTAGTCCTAACTCTTCGTAGTTTAGATTTGTTTATTGGTGTTTCTCAAGATGCTGTTGCTTACTGCACATCAATAATTTTGCTTGCTGCAACAAGCTTTTGTGTCCTAAAGATATCTTCCATTAGAGGGATTATAAGACCCATGTCAGAACATCATGACAAAAACAGCAAGTAGCTACTGGTTTCTCTAGTGTCAAGCAGGATACACACAGACAATGTTGAATAAATGCCACAGCAAATTGGAATTTCTCCCCGTAGCTCTTATTTGTACTAGGAGTATTTCATAAAGTCTGCATTTATAAAGTCTGCGCCAGGATGCTTGGGCAAACTTAACTAGTTGTCACATTTACAATACAAATTAAATAAAATGAAACCGAGACAGGTGCAATTAAGGCTGAGAGTAAAAATAACCAGACAGTATAGTCATGGTCTACTGAGGGATGTAGAATGGGGTTTTAGCCTTGACACCCAAAAGAGTAGGAATGTAGTTTGGAAAAAAAAAAGCCAAAGGAGAGTGATGAGAAATGAAGAATTGTGTGCATACGGATGTACTGCACAAGGTCATTAAATCAGGATTGTAAACACTGATAGTGCATGAAAAATATGTATTAGACAGGTGGAAGAAGGCATTAGAAGATGCAATGCCAGATGCAGGAGGCATTAGTGCATGCACCAACTAGGAATAGGGCACTGAAATTTAGATACTGCAAATACATGCACTGCATTGTACTGTGAAGAATTAATCAGCACAAATGTGCTTAGGAGTTTCTCCAGAATGGAACTGTTGATGGCATCTGACTGGGCATAGTCATGTGGCAGACTGAGTGAGAAAAACATGACATTTGGAGTTTAGTGTAGGGTAGTGATAACATGAGTTTATTGTGATAGGAAATAATGGCAAATTATGTAATGATAGCAGTACTGATATTGATAATGACAGTATAGTTAGAGTCAATACTAATATGTGTGTAAGATTATAGAAGAGTGGTTTTGGGAGAGGTTTTGAAAAGCAGAATTATTTAGTAGTATAGTAGGGCTGGTTAAATTGAATAAAGCTGAGGGTGAGCTGGAACTATAGACATGCAGGTGTAATTAAAGTTGGGATAGGCAACATGGAAGTGAATGAACTACAGTGAAAAGTGAAAGAGGAGGAAGGCAAACAAATTTTGGGTAATTCTAAGCTGACGGGTGTGCATATGTAACTAAGGGGGTGTGGCTATGAGAGCACAAATGTACAGATAGGGGTATGTGAAAATAAAAGATAGAGTAGGGGACCAAAGCAAAGCAGAGCATAGCACGGCTTAGCATCTTGAGGTTGCTTTCCCAGAGTCAATCTATGTGCTGAGTGGTTGCTGGTGTCTACTTGTAATGCATGAGAGCAGACAGCTCCAAAAAGTGATGTTGCAGGCTATGTAATTATAAAAACAAAGATAGTAAGTCAATGGCTTTTTACCAATTTGGAATCAGCTTGAAGTACAGGAGATCAGTGCTGGTTGTGTGCTACAACAGGTTGCAGTAGATTTTAACTATGTATTAGATGCAACAGGTCAGTTTATAAGAGGAAGGCAACTGTGAGTTAGTTTGCATGTATGCTTGTATGCATGTATAGGTTCATAGGTTAGTACTAGGGTAACTGGCCTTAACAGCCATTTTAAGCCTAACCAAATTTTCTTTATGGTATTTGGAATTATCAGTGACATCTAGTTCTTGGATTAGCCTTACCCAGTCATAGACTATATTTATATTACCTCTAGTGGTTATAACTGAAATCATACCATAGATATTTATAAAGACCCCAATCACAGGTTAAAACATGTAGGAGCTGCATCTGTCCATTAATAGTGCAGGGGGAGCTCTGAGGTAAATTTCCTATTACTGATCCATAAATTCAAGTTGAGCTCAAATTTGGACAGGGATGAACTTTATTTACATTGATGAGAAGTCTGTTCCAGAGCAATGGTATCCTCTGCAAGATATACCTGTCCCTCCAAAACATTCTGTTTATGTTGTGGAATAGGTTTAGATCCCTAGACTGAGAATTTCTGATGATGTATGACTTGCAGATATGTAGGAGGTTTATCAGTATTGAGCCAGAGAATGCCTTGTATGTCAGACATAGGTCACCTCTTGGTAGTCTGTAAGATACCTGGTATAGTGACTGGGCTTTGAGGTAAGGGCAAATGTTTAAACCTAGTATTCTTTTTGTAAGGTATTTCTGTGGGAGTACCAGCTGCTGCATGTGTCTGGACAGACCCATGTCAATGGAGGCATTATAAACAATGCTTGGTCTTATGAGGGATGATAGTCTTGGAACTAGAAGCAAACACTTTATTAATGAGCTGTGTGATATAGAATAATTTCCTCATCATAGTGGACATGTTAGTCAAAAGTTAGATCACTGCCCACATAGTTCCCTTATCCTGAACAACTGTGTCATCTGTTAGGTGCATATTATCAATGTGGTAGTTCTCTGGGGAAGAAAACTTACCAAAGGATATGATAATGCATGTTTTTTACATTTAACTTTAGTCAGTTATCCTAGTACCAATTAGCAGGGGACAAACCTTCCTGCAGTATGGTTATGTTTTTTGGGATTCAATAACTGCAGCTAGATTGCAGTCATCTGTAAACTTGGTCAGCAAGAGTCTCATATTATTGACTTTAATTCCGAGCAGTAGATGCCAAACAGGAGATGTCCTAGCACTGAGCCCTGGGGGACTTCACTGCTGACTAGTCTTTTAGTGGAGGTAATTTCCCCTATTTTGATCACCTGTGTTCTATCTGTGATCCAGTTGGCAAGTTAGTGGGTGATGTAGGAATTTATTTCTAGTTTATTAAACTTTTCTATTATGTCTGAGTGGGGAATTGTGTTGAGAGCCTTAGTTAGGTCTAGGTAGGTCATGCATACCATTTTCCTTTCATCCATTGCTTTGGTGGCCTTTCCAAAAAAAAAAGTCCACCAGGTTGAGTAAGCATGGCCTGCCTTTGATGAAGCCAAACTGAGACGAGTAGAATGTTCAGAGGTTCCCTATGTCCTTAATATTAATTTCATGATAGGTCTTCTCATGGTTTTGAATATGAGGCTGGTCAGACTTGTGGGCTTAAAATTTCTTGGATCTGTGGAGGGTCCTAACTTATGCAGGGGAATAACTGTTGCTGTTCTCCATTCAGTTGTTACAAAACCTGCATGGATGTTAAGGTTGAACAGTGTTGTTAAAGGTGGTGCTAAATGGTGTTGTATGCTATTCAGTATGCATCCAGGGATATTGTCAGGACCCGTCGCTACAGTATTTTTTGCTTTTGAAAGTGCTTTCTAGACTTGGTTTTGCAATATACCTGGAGATGGGTAGGTTTCTGGTATTACATGTAGGATAGATGATGGGGTGGAAATAAGGTTAAAGACTGCACTGAATTTATCAGCCAGAAGATAAGCTATATATATTCATGTTAAGTGAATATACATTGTTCACAATCATTTCAGTGCATTGCTGCAGTGGGTTCCTGACAGTAAAAACATATTTAAAAAAGTTTTGTGATTTTTATTAATTTGGGTGTCTATTTTCACCTCAAACTTGCCTTTGGCAGATTTAATTAAGCACCTGAGTTTTTTATTTAATTTAATGATGACAGTCCTATCATGCTAGGTTTTATTCTTCTAATTGTTGGACAAAATTATCTTCCTTTTATTATATAGCATGTTGATAATGTTGATATTGGAGTTCCACCAGAGGAAGCTGTTTTTAGGGTTTGCCTTGCACTTTCTTTCTAAAGGGAACAGCCACATCGATGCAGCTGTTTACATGCTGATATAGTTTAGTGGCTTACAATTCCATAACTTCAGCCATGTTTTCTTGGTTTGATGGGGATTTGATGCTTGCCAATGAATCACTTGGGAGTAGACAGTTTGCCTTAGAAAAGTTTCTAAAGGACCCATAGGTGGATAAGGTCTCTAATTTCATTTTTTTCCGAAAAGAAATAGCTTATGGTCAGACCTAAGAAAGGATGATGATATGCAATGGATGGTGCAATATGCCCTCATCTCTGACTAAATGTCGCAAAGCATTTGTATCAACAAAGTACAAGAATCTCTGTGCCTGTGCACTTGTGGTGGTGTCTGTATGTTTATGGTTCTTGCAAGCAGTGGAGGTTCACAACAGTCTACCTAATTAACATGCTTCTTTGGATTTTGATTTTGCTGCAACGATTCACTATTTTTAAAAACATAGCTTTTACCAGTAAATGTCTTACTTGCATCATTTTCAACATGAGAAAGACCACAGGGAAGATAAATAATAGACTATGCAAACATCAATATGCAGCTAAAGTTAAAATAGCTGTAACTAAGAAAATGATCCTTTTGAGCTGGGACACAGGATTTGAATTGTTTGTACACAGTAAGGCCTTACTATGTTTAATGCTATTGACTGCCAAAAAAGCAATTACTAGAAAATAGAAATCAAAATCTAAAACATCTGTGACTAATATGTATTGTAAAGGAGACAAAATAACTAGAGGAGGGATCTTTAGAAAGGAAAGGACCAAATAAAATAATAATAAATGGAGTTTGTGGGAACAGTATATGCAGAATAAGTTCAGGAGGAGTGAGTTTTAAGGGCAAGCAAAACATGAGCAATTTATATAATGTTGGATTGAATAATAATTGTTAAAAAAGAATAGAAAAGAAAACATGTATAATGCATGAATATAAAAAAATATCTGGATGGTTTGCTTTATTTTCTTTTAACGTAAACATGCCTGTTGTCTTGAGTAATAATGTAATGATGGTGTTTTAAAAGGTGTTAAAATAAGTTAAATGCTGCCTGTAGATATTCTCATGTAAGAAGTTCAAGAATGTATTTTTCACATCATTAATCATGTAAACTTAAGATATAAAGCTTAGAATTGCTATTAAAAATGAGAATGCCAGTGGTGGGTTTCATTAGACACATGCAAATATCCCAGCATTATTGAAACTTTGGATTTTTAGACTGTACTCATGATTAACCTCTTAAAGCACTGGTTTTATTTTTATTTAAAAGAAGCCTAAACATTGTCATTTTTAATACATTTAAATGTATACATTTATTTGGACCACTTTTAAGTCTAATTGCACGGTGTAGCTGTAATGCTTTTATGGGCTATTTTTTTTAAATTCAGGTAAAGTTATTCTCTGGAAGAATACTATTTATTGCATTTGCACATTAGCTTAATGAAATCAAATACAGTTATTCCAGAATGGTTGTGACTGGTTATTTGTCAATACATTTTAATGATTTTATAACAAATTTTACTCACATTAAGAAATCATTACTTTTTATTCTGAATAAACTGTTAATTTTTATTTGTTATGGTTCAGCAATCAGATATGAAGATCATGTGAGCAATATATTGTTTGCACTTTTGGGGTGCATGTATGGCATGTTTACTTGTTTTTTTGTTATTGGGGGTATTCAGAATGAGTCATAACATGACCACACTGAAATAAATAACTCAAACCATGTAGGGCCGGATTCATGAAGGCTTGCACAGAGTCTAAGAGTAGAGTAAGACTCCAGCAAGCCAACATGTCCGCCGAGCGATCCAGGAAAAGCTGGCAGGGGCGTGCAACTGAGCTCTCCAAACTAGTCCTACACGGACAGGGCTGGGATATGCAAATTACCTCAATTGCAGGTGAAAGCCATGCAAATGAGGTAAAATTGTGATCCAGGAAATCCGAATCTGTCCGTGTAGGAGTAGTGTTATTTGCAGAAATGTACTCAGTTGATAACTGAGTACAGTTCTGCAAATAGCAAAATGGAGCCATGTCAGCTGGAAAAAAAGCATGCATTCACTGGAGGAAGCATGCCAATGTCCAAAAATACGGCCATTGGTAATGGGAAGTGTTGCAAATTAAAAATAAAATAACTTTTTTTTTAATCCCGATTTCCGGGGTTTAACAGTAGCGCAGCACTGCGCAAATGTGCTGCGCCCTAAAAAGCAGAAAATTAATAATTAAGATCCACAAATGTGGATTTCAAAGCTAAAATGAATTTACAATGCAAGGGAATGGCAGGCTGATGACAACATGGCCACCGAGTAGAAGTTGCTAAGGGGGGAAGCTCAGTCTAAGAGATGTAACTAAGCATTAGTAGGCAATCCTATGCAAATGAGAGTTATGATAGTGAATCACAAATTTACATAGCAAATGAGCACAGTCAGTGGAGTGTAGGAGTAGGATAAGGGGAGTAACAGAGTAGAAGATAGGTGACATCACGAGGGGGGTATGTATGAAAGGAGTGCAGCTCATTGGAGCAGAGTGACATGTGTCAGCTTACATTTACATAATAGTGAAAGAGGTGTGTCAACAGGTAGGCCAGGTAAAGTCAAGAAATCGAAGGTGTATGCTGTGGATAACACCAAAGTTTCTTGCTGAGTGTGCATGTGTGCGTTTGCGTGCCAGTAAACCTGAGTAAGACAGTGTGTGCGTGTAAGAGTGTATGCGCACATGTAGTTATGAGTAAGCATATGTAAGGCTGTGTAAACAGTTGTAAGCGCGTTTGCGCCAGAGTGTGTGCGTTTTAACAAGAATAAGGAAGTTGTAGCCCATGTAAGCATGTGTGCGCACATGTAAGCTGGTGTGTGCATGTTTGCACTTGTTTGCGCGACACTGCCCCCTGAGGAAACAGAAAGGGAAAAGGAAGCACAACAAATAGCAGGGAGTACTAGCAGAGCTAGCAGGTGAAAACAATCAGAATCAGGCAATTACACAGGCATTACACTAGCCCAGCCCAGCTCAGCACTTAAAACTCAGCAAAAAACATTTCAGTATGTTTTTCTCAGACATACTGCAACACTGCAGTAAGCTAATAGAAGTGAAAACTGAAAAAGCTTTACTGAGACAAAGAAATGTTAGGGGCTACCATTGCTGTCATAAGACGACATATGCAACATGCTGAGGGTGGTGACAATGCAAATGCTGCTGAGCAACCCACAGTGAGGAGATGGAGAAGAGTGTACAGGCCTAGGGTAACCTACCAGGGGCTACATGAGCTAGAGATAGTGGAGCGCTATAGAGTGGACAGAGACCTCATGCAGCAAATTGTTGAGCTGTGCAGGCCATGCCTCACACACAGAACCAACAGAGGGGAACCCATCCCAGTGGAAACCAAGGTATGTGTTGGCCTAAGAATATTAGCAATAGGTACCCTCCAGAGACCAACTGGTGATATGATGGGGATTTCACAGGCATCAGCATCTAGGGTACTGCACCAGTTCCTGAATGCCATGGCAGCACATGTCGGTGATCATGTATATTTCCCGAATTCCCGTCAGGTATTGGCCAGCAATATGCATCTCTTCCAGCAAATAGCGGAATACCCTGAGGTAGTGGGTGCAATAGACTACACGCACATTCACATCAAAGCGCAAGCCGGTGAGCGGGGTAGGGTCTACTATAACCGCAAGGGTTACCCCTCCATCAACTGCCAGGTCGTGTGTGATGCCCAGGGCATAATAATGAATGTGTGTGCTGGCTGCCCTGGAAGCTACCATGACTCCCATATCTGGCATCTGACACAACTGTACCAGACATCCAGGATGTTTGCAATGTCAGTGGGTTCACTGTATCATTTGTAATTATGCAGCAACTCACAGCATATCTGTGAGTTCCTACCCAGGTCCCTGACATAACTAAATAAGGCTTTGTGATTGTCCATGGTGTCTGTTGCAAGTGTCCATTAGAAGTGGGCCTTAGATGAATCAACAAGTGATCGTAGCTATACCATAGTACTAACCAGAGATGCCTTCCTGAATGTGATTGTGCTCTATAATGTAGTAGCCTCCTCCTGTCCCTGTATAGCTCAGTAATGGCCGTGGTCCAGTAGACAGGTCCCCTGCCTTTGGAGGAGTGAGTCTTGTAGTTATCTGGGATAGCATGATCCATGAATTCCAGTAGTTGTCCATAGAATGTGCTTGTAAAGTATGAAGTTGTCTGAGCCGTAATTAACACTGTCTCAGGGTCATTGAGGGATACCACCTCAGTTTGTGCAAGTGTGACGTTTGCTCATGAGAAGTATGTCACTGAGATCACATAGGATGTGTGCGTGTATGGGAAATGTATGTCTAGTGAGATGAATGCATGTTCCAACCTTAACAATTACTGGTATACCTTTGTTGTGGAACACAGAGTCCCCATGTGGGTAATGATCAGGTCCCACATGTTTAACCCCCTGTGGGTGTGGTGACCAGGTCTGCCCTAGCATGTTGTGCGAGGGTGTCACTGCTTGAGTAGTATACCCAGTCAATGTTTGTGTATTTGAAGTCGCACAATATAATGGTGTTTGGTGAGACCTTCACATTCCCCAGTGTTCCCAGGAATAACGACTGTTGTGCCCATGTTTGGGAGTGTGGTCTATAACAGTCTACAAGCTAAAATGCAGTTTTGCCCACTCTCAGTTGCACATGTACGTTCCTCAATGCTTTGTGTACTGCTACCAACCTGGAGGTGTGTGTATGAATGATGTATATGGATTCCCCCCCATTGTTGTTGTCCGGTCCGAGTCTTTTGTCTGAAAACCATGATATGACGTAAAACCTGTTAGTGCTACTGTGCATTTGTGAGCCCGAACCAGGTGTTTATTACTGCACATATATTGACAGATTCCATACTGATGTGAGTCCTGAGTGCATGCATTCTGAGGGTTAGATATCAGTTGTTGAGCACCATCACTCTCTGTTTCCTGTACCCTGTAATGTCTATGGCTGTGGTTATGTCTTCTGACCCTCACTTCAAACAGCCACTATGTGTGTGTCAAGATCCTAAGGCAGTCTGTGAAAGCCTAGGGGTGACAGGTGCATGGCGTCTATAGTGAATGTACATGGCATGTTGAGCATGTAATCCCAGGCTGACAGACACAGGATCCCCTGTGAATGACAACAATATGTTAGGCAACTGTTAAAAGTGATCCTGTCATCTGTATACTGTGACATAGTACTTGGTGAGGATAAGATGCTACACAAGGTCAGGGTCATACTGTCCTGGGCTACATGATCAGAATGCCCCTCTATGTCTCTTGTCATGTAGTCCAGGGAGGAATGTCTGAGGGTTTACACACCAGAATAGTCAATGATGGAGCCATATTTGTACTTGCAGTGGACTGACAACAGTGCATGTGTCATGTGGCATATCCTGGCACCCGACACACAGCACAAAGTGACTTTCACCTTGTTCAGCCTGGTGAGTGGGATGTCAGTGTGATGGACAATTACAGTCACCTAATACAAGTGTATGAGGTGTGTTGTGTAGGCCTAAGGGCAGTGACTTTGTGGCACAATGACTTTGTGAACTATGTGATATGTGTGTATGGTTGTGTGTTAGCAGTTGTTTGTGTGTCTGCTTTGGATGTCTCAGCTGCTTAGGCAGAGTATATTTAGATGATCCAAGTATGTCATTGTGTGAGAATGTATACGGTTTGCTGTTGTCATAGGTGCATGTGCGACTGTATTTGTGGTGTGTGTGGTTACCTTCACCGCCCAATATACTGTGCCAGTCATGGCTTGGGAGAGCTCAGCCTCCTGTCTGTCTATACAGTTGCACCTCTCACAGATATCTGAGTTTGTTGGTAGGAGGACAGTGTTACCTGTGTACATAAGGCAGTTGTAACAATGCGTCAGAATTCCAATATGCACCAGCTGGACTGGAGAGTACACACAAAACCGACCTTTGGACATGCCAGGATATGATGATGACATACAATGTCGACTGATCACAAAGGATCAGTAGTGTGTCAAGTGTGTAAAAGAGTATAACAGGGTTTTAGTGTTCAGGTCTGTTGTTGCTGTGTAAAGATAATCTGCAAAGGAGTACAGACAGAAACATTACACCTCCTTCAGCTATGTCAGAAATATTGATGTACAGTCATATATGTCCTGAGTCAGGGTCAACTGTACCTGACTGACAATGTCAACATCCTGTCAGACAGGCCCATACATACATACCCACTACCCAGTGACAAAAGGCCCTAACATCATACCAGGAGATATCACATTTAGAATGTGTAAAGTGGTCCTCCCAATGCCAAATGAATCCCATCACATGGATAACATTGTTTCCCCATATGTGTCATAAGTGAACGACAGGACAAACAGACACTGCACCCGAACAATCTGTTGAGCCTGACACTCTCTACAGGATCTTACACCATTGAATGTGTTACAGCAACATGTGGTGCACCCCACAAGTGTTGGTGCACAACACACCATGGGAATTATATTCCTATAAGTCTACAAAGTCCGAAATGCTAGTCCATGGAGTCCATCATGATTGCAGTCAGGAACAGAGATATTGTAAACCGTCAAACACACAACCCAAATGTCTGTGGTATGTTAATGAGCACATCATGTTCCACAAACCTGCTAGATATCTTGCAAGGCAGCCACCCAGGATATACATCACTGACAGGAGCAAAACAAGCCCCACATAGACTTTGAATAGCCCTTTACCAACATCACAGACACATGTGGTATCCACAAAACCTACAATCCTTGCATGAATATGTATTGTCATATGAAGGAATGGTAATTTGTCCACAGACAGATCACACCAGGTATGAATTGTGTATTCCTGTTCAAGATGTTCACACCTGCTGACCCACAAGGTTCATTCCTGGGATTGCATAACACTAAGTGCACACACATTACCATGTCCAGTCTGATGATGTCAGCAACCTACAAATATAGCATGTGAATAGAAGCCACACAGTTAAGCATATAGTGCGTCATGTTAATGCGTATCTCACTAGTATCATAACATAGTTAGGTAGGTGTTTGAATCCTGCAATTGCTGAGTGTGTGTATGTGCCTGTGTATGTATGTGTGTGTGTGAGATTGGCTTTGAGAGGAGTGGCCTTTTTGGAGACTGTGGAAATACATTAGGAGTGGTGAATACCTCTTTGCCAAGTGTGATGATGTCAGCATCCTACAAATAGAGCTTTGGAAAGGAATGCTCCCAGTAAAGCAAATAGCGCGTCGTGTTAATGCGTATCACTCTAGTAACATAACATAGTTAGGTAGGGGTTTGAGTCCTGCAAATGCTGAGTGTGTGTGTGTGTGTGTGTGTGTGTGTGTGTGTGTGTGTATGCCACAGGTGGTCAATGCAGTGTGGGTTTTGCTTTTACTATGGTATGACATATGTTTCAAACAGTATGTGCATTGCACACATTGGGTATCTGCATGTCAAATAGATTTGTGTACATGTGACCTCAATCAGTACATTGGTGTGAAGCCTGCATACTACATGAATACATTTGTAACCCTTGACAGATTGTGCTGCTGCTTCTCAGATCATAGGTCACATAAGTATGCATGCGTCAAGACCGGCCAATGTAGTGATCCGTGGCCAAGGACATCCCTGCCACACACACCCATGACACGTACTATATAGTACTGTGAGTGAGGTTAATTGCTGGGGTATATGTCAGACGTTCATACACAACAATGACAATAATGGACAGTCATGATAGGTGTGCACCAGCCCTGTGGATATGCATGCAGGCCCCTAATGTGTTATGTGAAACACTGAGAGACCCCACAATACCTATGGTTATGTGGATACCAAGGGACAGATGACATAACACATGTCTGTCTGTACACATTGGTACCCAACATACATGTTCAGGGCTACCACCTATGTGGTACTGTCGGGATAGTATGTATAGTAAATGTGGATGTTAATGATGTGTAGAACAGGGAATGTCGCACATCCCACGTGTCCACTATGCACGTACACACCATGTTCACAGATGTACACCCGCTAATTTGTAATGCACACATCACACATGTACTGTCCACTCACTAACATATGCTGGCAACACTGTACACTTCAGCCAAGTGGCACATGGGTGGACAATACATACTCAGACTTAACACTGATGTAAACAATGCTACAATGACTATCAGAACTGTGATGCATAATGCCTGCTCAGATATACCTACAAGGATATCAGTACACCTTCCTGTTGGCAACTTGCTACTATTGCTACACTGCTATAATGTCACCCTGTGCATCAGAACCATGTTAGCCTATTCCTGCTTCAATGTGACAGATGACAGGAGGTGGCACAGATGTCATCATATGCACAGGGTGTGTTGTAGGTTTGCCAGAGCTCGACATTGACCCATCCAATCGGCATGTCTGTGTGTGTGTGTGTGTGTGTGTGTGTGTGTGTGTGTGTGTGTGTGTGTGTGTGTGTGTGTGTGTGTGTGTGTGTGTGTGTGTGTGTGTGTGTGTGTGTGTGTGTGTGTGTGTGTGTGTGTGTGTGTGTGTGTGTGTGTGTGAGGGACAACAGTACTGCATGGGCCAATGTTGATGTAAGATGTGTGTGTATGTGCGAGCCCTAGTTGTATGGTAAATGTGTGTGTGTCTGCATGCACACAACTCCACCATGTGGCTGCCATATATGGGCAGTTGTGGGACAGCCACAGACTGTACCTGCTAGGCCGTACAGATCACTGTCTCCGGCCATGGACACAGTACCTGTGCCTAGCAGGGGTGCTACGGGCAGTATCAGGTACCAACCCTGACTGGGTGCTATCATCAGAGGCAGAGGTATGATGACTGGACCCATGTCCCTGCTGAGAATGGCCAGTGCCACGTGCATATGGTTTAGTAGGACAGTCAATGGACAGGCCAGCTCCAGCATTGCTTGGGGCTGGTACTGCCACTACGGGAGCGGCTGTGATCTGTGGTCCATCCGCGATGACTGCCAGCTGATGCTGTTGCTGGCATGCATCCGTGTCAGCTTCTCATCCTTCCCGCATGGTCCTGGCTCATGGCTAACACATTGTGGAGGACATCTAATGTCTCCCTCCAACAGCTATCGATGACCTCGGTGTAATTCTGGATGGCTCCGGCAAGGTCACAGATGATATCATTGATAGCAGTGTAATGTGCCCTCTGCGCCCTTAGTCCCTGTTGGGTGTACCGTTCCATACATGCCTATGCCTGCATTACAGCCTGGAACATACTGGAGGTTGTAATACCTCCGGGGGCATGTCTGCCAGGGGCAATACGACCAGTGGTGCTCCCCCGAGAACCCCTGGTCATCCACCTATGTGGTACCGTTCCAGTAATCCGGCTATGGCTGATGTGAGGGGATGCACGTGCCATAGGTACCACACTCTCCTGGTCAATGCCAACTGTATGCTGTCCCTCAGCTATGGCCATTGGTGACGAGGGATGTATTGGCAGTATGAGTGTGCGCATAGATGGGGTTGACCGCTGTGCACTGTCGATTGGTGGATCAACGACAGAACCTGTCAGACCTTCCTGTGCCACAATACATGTCTCATTATCTCCACTATTAGTGGTGGTGACATCAGGTTCCCTGCTGCATTCAGCCATGCCTAACTCAGCACCTGTGGAAGGAAGACAGGAAACGCACTTTACAATCTGTACATGATGTTAGCACACATGCACACATGAACACATGCACACATGAACACATGCACACATACACACATGCACACATGAACACATGCACACATGAACACATGCACATATGAACACATGCACACATGAGCACATGCACACAACACATGTACACATGAACACATGAACACATGCACACATGAACACATGCACACATGAACACATGAACTCATGAACACATGCACACATGAGCACATGAACACATGAACGTATGCACACATGCACACATGAACACATGCACACATGAACACATGAACACATGAACACATGAACACATGCACAAATGCACAGAAATACACTTCTCACCACAGCACATACACACACACACACACACACACACACACACACACACACACACACACACACACGCCAGCAATCCAACACATACACAATAGTGGGTGATGGTGGGTGACAGTATCACAAAGCAAACAGTCACCACACACGTGTCAGCAGGCAGACCATGTGTTGCTCAACACCATGCAGTGCAAGTGTAGATAGCCCTATCTAATGACATTATACATGGCTTTGATGCATGTGTGTAGTTGTTCAGTAATTGGCTACACCCTGGAACACAATGTGTACATGGACACAACATTGCTGTGCAAGTATTATCTCCTCTGCAATGTCATGTGCACCATCACTCAATGGTATACATACCATGGCTGCATGTGTTATCTGTGTGACACATAGATTGCCATGTCTGATGACAGTGTCTGTGTCCATAGCACATAATAGTGGGCACAGGTGTAGCAAATGCATGCAATGTACAGACATGGGATGAGAGGTGCATGTAGACATGAAGGAATCCCAATGCACGACATGGACATTGCACAGTGGTTATGGTGCATGTGGGACATATTGCAGATATGTTGTTGCCAGCCATGACATGGCATGCTACATGACTGCAACATTAAATACCACACATACCCAATGTGTGTCATGTGACCTATACACCCAATAGCATTTCAGGACATATATGTGACTCTTTGTACAGATGGCGACTGTTGTGCAAAATGTGTATACTAGCATATGTAAGCACACACACAACATGCTAGGCATGGTGTGTATAAGTGCATATGTTTGCACACACAGAACAATGAGGTGCACAGCAAAGACTGCTATGTGTAGTACTGTGGTCACTGTAACTGGATGGGGTGTAGTATCATGTGCCATCACCATCATCATGCATCTTGTGGTCACTCATAGCTACTACTGTGTGACAGACCACCACCTAGCATGCTGTACCTGAACTGCAGTGCTGTGGATACGTTCACTGTTACACAGCCACTTCGTACATGGGTGTATGAGGTGCCCAGTAGGGAGCATTGCCTAACATGACTGTGCTATGTGTTGAAGAGTGTTGCACAGCCCCATGATAGGCCTCTACCCCTGAGGTACATCATTTGTGTGTGGATGATATGTGGGATACTGACGTGTGACCTTACAGCGGGTGTGTGGCTATGCCATATGTAGCATGACTTTGTGTACTGCATGTGATAAATGTCTTATGTTGTGTACAGGTGTTGCAACTATGCCTATCCAATGTGCAGTACGGGGTTGCCACAACTGTGTATCATGCTCTGTGTATTGCATGTCATTGAGGCAGCTACTGACATTACTGAGCTGTGCAACGTCTCACAGCAAACATGCATGGCATGCATTATGCGTAGGTGTGTTACGTGTACATGGCCTACACCTCACCTATGACATGCATATTTCATTACCAACATTGCAGGTATAACACACTCACCAGCATGGATCGACTGCCCTGCTGTCACACCAGAGGGACCTACGAGAATATGAGAGGGTTCATCAGTGGCCACAACTGTGGCATTGCTACAGTGGGTATGCTAAACTGCAGTACAACAACAGTCAACAGTCACAGGTGTAGGGATATTATTCAAGCTATCCGTATTGCACAACACTAGGCAGCGGAACTGCTAAACACACAGTACACATCTCATGTACACATAATCTAACAATACAGATAACTGTAGTCTACAGATAGGGCATGTTACCTGCTTGCTCCAGGTGGATGTGCTGGGTGGCTCTGGCCTCCATTACAACACATGTCAGAGGTTAATGTAGTTGTTGTCCAGGAGCCACCACGCTTAGGAGCAGCTCCTCCGCTCTGGTGGGGGGGGGGTGAATGGCCACCCCACCACCTGTGCCAAGCAGCTGTCTTTGGATATCAGACACATGCCGTCGGACTTGTCTAATTAAATCACTGCAGTGATAGCGTACCTGCTCATATGTCTGGTTATGCATGCCTATGTCATTTACCCGACTAACAAGTTCCTGCCACAGTGCAGTCCGCTCCTGCTGGTGCTGGCTGCTTCTGGAGAAGAGCAATGTGTACTGTTGCAAAAGGCTGTTGAGTATCACCTCTTCCTCATCCGCTGTGTACGCTGGGTTGCGTTGGTGGGCCATCTGGCTGAAAAAGATATGAACAATATGTGTGAGAGTGTCCTGTGGCACACTTTACACTTTTACCCACAGATATCACTTTACTGACATATATACCATCCTATTGTCTGTCAGAGGTTACACACGTTCAATAACACTTATTGGTTCTCAGGCCACAACTAACTAACACTGCCTGGCAGACTATATATCACATCACTATACAACAGTACCCGACACACTGGTGACACATTGCACAACCTCAAGACAGGGGTGTATATCACACCAATGCACGAACAGAGATGTCATCCATTGCAATGGATGTAAAGTACAGGTACAGTAGTACCAATCAACCACCCTAGTCATTGATGCCATAGCCCTGCCTAACAGATGTGTCATTGCTGGATACACACGTTAACCCTGTAACACACATATGATTGCAAGCCATTGTACAGGCATAATCACACACACATCAGGCAAACATACAATGCACCACTGTATACCAATACAGATGAGCATTACCTGTGTCCCATACGGTGCTTTGTGCCACTATTTACACACCCTTATGCCTGCAGTATGTCCTCTGTGCAGACTACAGGAAACACACATGACAGTGTTTCCAAGCAATGTGAATGCACACCATACTGTGTTGTTTAGGCCTACAGCTTCAGGTAGTACTACAGTTCATATTGGTGATGGATTCACCAGCAGTACCACTCATACATGTATTGCTTTAGCCTACAATGAGACACCACATTCATCAACGGACAACTACGTCACATCAAATGCCGTACTGCTATGTCTGCCTAACAGTACATTATACATCAGTTGCTGTCCTCACAGCTAGGATAGGCACTACCATGTCAGATACAACATCACACTAAGCTATCACACATTTACAGACCTTGCACACATTCAGCATTACACTTATTCAACCTCACATAGCAGCTATTGCATTAAGTACATGTGTGAGTGCATAGTGTCATAGGTAGGTAATATGCTACTGGCCCTAGGGCCTATGACAGACTAGCCATATGCTACCCTGGTCTTTGACACACATGTACTTTGATTTCACTTGCCCCTGCCAACCTGAACCACAGAGGTGTTTCCTGGGGTGTATTAACAATCTCCCACACAATCATCAGGGGTATTTATAACAACTGCTAAGGAGGAGCCTTGTTTGCTATTGCTATGTGGTCTATTCCGGTGTATGGCATATCTCTGAGATGGGAACCTATCCCTCCAGCATGTGCTGTTTAGTGAGCTGACAAGGTTTAGGGCCCTAGAGCGTGTATCCCCGAGGGATTGTGATATGTTGCCATGGTGGTTGTCACCCAGCTATGGGTGTGACATACCTCTGCATGTCCAGCAGAGGTCACCTCTGTGTGGCGAGTATGCAATAGAGTGTAGTTGTGGTTTTGTGAGTCAGTCTGCATAGGGCATCTGTTTGCGGACAGTATTACCCTTTGGGAGGCCTGTTTGTGGCCTGTTCACCTGGTGTAGTTGTCATGTGAAGTACATACCACACAGGGCATTGTGATGAGTAGAGGGAAACGCTACCCTATACTTCCATAGATGACACACCTGTTGTCATGACACATACCACACAGACAGATTACAGGTGTAGTGTGGCACTGGCTTCATCAAAGTGGAGGCTACTGTCCACCTGTGTCCCATGTTCCCTTATCACACCTTCACTGTTAGGTAGATCTCTGCCTATGTGGTAGTTAATGGGTACACTGTTTTGGGAAGGTGGAATGGCACTGCAGTATCAACACTTGTCTACAGTCCATGCCTTGTTCACCACACACCTGTTGCGGTACATATGACCCTGTGTCTCTCTGTCTCTCTCTCTCTCTCTATATATATATATATATATATATATATATATATATATATATATATATATATATATATATATATATATATATGCATATCTATACACATACATGTACACATCCATTGCTGTACACATGGATGTACATATAGGCACATGTACAGTCCACCTTTCATGGTGGGGATATCACTTATATCACTCAGTTGAGGGATGTACAGGTATGTGATTAAAATGCACAGTGTTGTGCAGAATGCATATGGGTGTCCTCAGCCCTTGTAGCATTAGCAGGCCTCACTGTCTGTAACACATCAGATCTGACAAATCTGTCCCACAGCATTTAACCACCACATGACATATATCCACACTACCATAGCTGTCCTTAGGCATAGGCCTACTGGGCGGTCACCTAGGGCGCCGCTCTAGCAGGGGTGCATTTTCACTATTTATGTGGACACAAGGATGGGGTCACCAGGAAGTGTGGTAGGGGGCACCGTGGGGGCCTTTTGCCTAGGGCACCAGTTGACCTAAGGCCACTCCTGTGCAGTGCATGCTGTCTTCTAAGCCACACACTACGATCTACATGGATATATGCACACATCGACCTTTACTGACAGATAACTGTCCACCCTTCACTAACAGTTGCAGTATGTCCCTTGCCCTATGCACACATGCAGATACAGATAGATACATACTGCTGCCACACATGGATGCTTTGCAGTATGCAGAGTACTCTTTGGGAACATCTACAACATGCCAACACATACATGTGAGTTACATACCTTACCTTTGTATTTCCCTGCTCCGTGTGTTATGGTTTTGTAGTTTTGTTTTTTTTATTGGTGGTTTGTTTTGGGATTTTGCCCTCTATTTCACCTTTGGTCTCTGTTTCTCACTCTGTTCTGTCTCTGTCTCAGTCTGTGTCTGTCTCTCTCTCTCTCTCTCTCTCACTCTCTATCTCACAGCACCTGCAATGATATAATTGCATGTGTGGACTGCAGGTACAGCCTGCTTTTCTAGGTATCTGCACTTGTGCATGTGACAGCCTCTCCACCAATTGTTGCCCACCATTCAGTAATTGCATGCAGCCTGCTGTTTGGTGATTGCAGCACACTGTTATAAAATGCTAGGTTAGGTAGGCATAACCCTTTCAGATTTCAAAGGTGGGGCCCATTCTTGTTTGCTCTGGACACCGTTGTGTCATTCTAAAGGTTGGTATATGTCTCTTATCTGATGCTAGGGTTGTAGCCAGTTATATGCATGTTGTACTCATACCTGCATTTTGCTGCTTCCAGTACACACATCTCAGTGTAGATATGTATGCACCCCTCCAAATGCTAACACAGGATATATGGGAGTATGTACTTTTTTCTCAGTTACACAATTAACTGCCATACAAATGTGGTTATTGCACTGTATTCCTGTGGCCAGTATTTATCCTGGTATGATACTGTGTGGTGTTTGTAAGGTGCAACTGTAACATTATTCCCTGCTAGGATGGCTGGTTCTCCTTTCACAGTCATGTCATGCAATTCCACAACCACTGCTGGTAAAGACCCACAGAAAAGGGTTTGTGTTATACCATTCCTAATTTCCATTTACATTCCCTCATTGTAATGCATGATATATTTATTTCAGAACCAAGTTATTTGTATACCTGCTGTGGCTTAGTGGTAATTCATGCATTCTATTGTATCAATGGTGTGGGGTTCGAGACTGGCAGAGGTTTTTATTTTGCTGCTCAGCAGAACAAGGGCCCTGCCATAGAGTGACAAAGGCATGTTTAAGCAGTTGTAAGCAGGTTTGCGCGGGTTTGTGCGATGCTTAGTGACGCTTAGCTAAGTGCACACATGCGCACACTCGCTTAATCCCACTTACTACTGCTTTAAAGTGCTTACACCCGCTAACCCCCTTGCTAATTTCTTTGAAAGAAAAGAAAATGGGGAGATAGGAAAGTAGTGAAAAAGGGAGCACAGAGAGGGAAAGACAGTAGGAAAACAAGCTCGGGATGTGCAGGACAGGTGTAGGGAAGGTCCATAGCTGCCCATTTCTTTGCCAGCAACAGCTGTGCATATGTTGAAAATTTGGAGTGAAATTTGAAACCTTCCACCCCTGAGAGAGGGGTGAGGACAACATAGTTTGTTGTACTGCCAATTAGAATTATCAGTGTACATGTCCAATGGACATGTGTGCCAAATGGGAAGCTATGTATAGGGCGTACTTTTTTTTCGGGTACAGATTGCCCTTTTTTTTTTTTTTTCAGGGAGAGTGGAAAGTGAGGTAGAGGAAGTAGGTAAATTTGGGGAGGTAGGTTGGGTAGGTAAACAGACAAGACAAACAAGATGCATACAGGGGTGGAGTATGACACATGGGGTGGGTGAACACAATTGACGGGGACGGATGTTTGGAAATCGCAAGCCCATGAGCCCACAGATGGTAACAGTGGGACTGAGTTCCCCACCCATGGGCAGTCACCACTGGACCTTCACAGACCCGAGGGTTGCTGTGCTGGGGGCTGCGTAGGAGGGGCAGGCTCACCCATGAGTCGCGCCACTCTCGCCTTGAGCTGGCGTAGGGGATATGCGACTAAACGCTGGATCTTCCTATGCACCACAACCCGGACTCTTTGGAGGGTGACAGGAGGCCCTTCTCTGCCCACGCTTGCATTGGGGGGCGAGCCCCATCCCCTGCAGTGCTTCCACTCAAAGGTGGCACAGGACCTATGGAGGAGGGTGGCCCTGGCTGGGCATCAGACCTGCTGGTGCCAGGTGCAACTGCCAGCTGATGAGTGACAAGTGGGTCCGCTGGGACCGGCCTTCCCATACGTTCTGTGATTAGGTTTGTTTAATTACAACATAGACAACAGCATTCCAAGTTATTTGTAACAGCATGCAGTAATATTCCCATTAACCCAACACACCAGGGTTACAACAGTTGAACAGCAAGCATAAGACATGCATGTATTGAACAACAGTGGACATTCCAACAGCATGCAAGGATGATTGGTGGCAACAGGCCACCAAGATTGTGGTATTTTAACATGGGACATGCATCAAAGTAAGTGCAGATTTTATATAACAATAGGACATATGTCCCAACAAATGTTATGAGATTAGACATACCCGTTGAGGTGTGGAATTGCATTGTTTATGCACATGGATTAGGGTGTAAAAAGAAACCTCCATTAACATCTTATTAGTACTTTAACTGTACACTACATTTCTATTGACTGCAGGTGTATATCCCCTACATGTATTCTTACACTAGGCAACATGCATTTGAATGCGTTATGGGTTTTGCTACTTCATGATATACCTGGCCTATATCTGACAAGGTAACTGTCCAGGATACAGATGTTACTGCTACATACTTGTATTAAATTGACTTGTTTATGTATCTAAACATCTGGATGCATTCACATGGCTTTTTCACTTGTTTTCACACAACCCTACTTTTCAGGTAGCACACTAATATTTCTGGGGAACACCTTGACAGGCTACTCGTGTGCCAGATTTACCTATGCATGTCAGCCATTTCACAACTGTTTAGGACTGTTGCATACTTCACAGCTACTGGCACTTCCTTCATCCACTTTATGTGGGACTGCACTACTGGGGGTTGTCAGCACTTACTACAACAGAGTAACATTTCTTCACTGCAAGGGTACAACAACATTTCTGAGTAACTGGCACATACAAACTGCAAGTATTATACCATTCTTATTTACATTAAAACTCTTTTCTACAGGCTCTCTCCTGTATTTGACATTACACTGCATACAGTAGACCTATTCAGGACATGTTATACCTTTACTGATAGGTTACAAGACTGTTTTACAGGCTCATTCACTTTTTATCTATGACAGTGCATGCAGAGATAGTATTCCAGACATGTTTTTGCTTTATTCATGGGTTACTACACTCTATTCCTGCCTATCTGACTTATGATATGTAACAGTACATGCAGAGGATTTATTCAGGGAATGAATGTTTTATACTTCACAGCTACTGCCACTTCCTTCATCCACTTCCTATGGGACTGCACAACTGTGGGTTGACAGCACCTAATACAACAGTACTATTTTTATTGCAAGGGTACAACAACATTTCAAAGTAAGTGACACAGACACACTCCAAGTTTTATACCTTTATTAATTACATTGAACACTCTTTTCTACAGGCTCTCTCCTTTACTTGTTATTACAGTGCATACGAAAGACATATTCAGGACATATTATACCTTTCTTGATAGGTTACAACACTCTTTTTCAGGCCTGCTCACTTATATGTTATAACAGTACATGCAGGGATAGTATTCCAGAATTATTTTACCTTGATTGGTGTGTTAGTACACTCTGTTTCTGGCTCACTGACATTTGTTATATAACAGTACATGCAGAGGATTTAATTAAGACATTTTATTGTTGTATTATTGGGCTTAAACACTTTTCTCATGCTCACTCACATATATCACGTAACAATACATGCAGAATATTTAATAACCTGCCTGGTGATGCAGCCTTAGCAGCCTGTCTGCATAGGCTTGCTGATTCATAGTGCAAGCACCTGCAGCTGTGGAGTAAATAAAGGAATATTGAGACATACCTATCCATTATTTAGACTATATTAGCTTATCTTACATACTGCATTCCATGGCTACCTACTTAGTAGTGGGGCATCCCACATTTGATGGGCCTCCTGGATCCACTGGTTCAGAAGGTCCTGCTTCTGCCTCTTCAGGTCTGCATGGTGGTGACGGACCTGCTCACGAGTCCGAGGGACACTTGTGGCACTTGTGAGTTCATGAGCCAACCGGTTCCAAGCATCTGCCTTATACTCCGTTCCTAGGAACTGGCCCTGCAGGAGTCGAGTCTCATGCCGATGGACTAGGAGCCAAACCATATATCTTGACTCCTCGATGCCCCAGTGTTGCACTCGAAAGTGTGTACCCTCTTCAGCACCAGACATTCTAACTGCAGATGGGAGCTACAATCAGTTATGGCGAGTATTCCCGCCTATGTGGCTTAAATATGCCGCATTTCCCGCACTTTTCTGTGATTGGCCATTTTTGAATATTCTCGGCTGACTGCAGACCTGCTTAGCAATGGTTAATCATACATTTATTACTATATATATGTTAACAGTGGGTGTTTATCCTAAGCGTTTGTGGCTTAGTGGTTCAGTACTTTGATTATGGTGCACAGTGTCCTGGGTTCAAACCTTATCATTGCATTTTATTTTACTACTGTCCAGAAAAGTTAGGGGGCATGGCTGTGTTTAAGCAACTTTGCTCTACGTTGCTCCACGTTGCCCGACGGTGCACTGGTTGGAGCGGCGCGCACCTCCATGCAAACCGATTGCACTGGGTAAAGCGCTATTTAGCTATGGGCAACTACATTGTGCTGGGTATAGCGCGAGTTAGCTATGGGCAACTACATTACGCTAGGTAAAGCGCGAGTTAGCTAGGGGCAACTATACTGCGCTGGGTGAAGCACTGCTTAACTGCAGGCAATTTTATATTGGGATCCTTTCAAATATTTATTTTATTCACTGATACATTGGCCATTTCACTGCTTTTTAGTTATGTTTAAACATATATCTTGGGTATTATTCCATATACTGATTTAAAAAATAAATACTAAAGGGAGTGGTGGGACTTGAACCATGAATGCCTCTTCTTTGTGCGAACGCTCTACCATTACGCTATTGCTATTTGGTGTGATTTGCATAAACAGTCTTTCTTATGCTCTTCCATGTCAGAATTGCTAACTGTAGCTAAGCAATGGGCACACCCGCACACACACGGGCAAATACAGGCAGCTAATTTGGGTATTTAAAAAAAAAAAATTAAGGTTATGTGTTTTAGATGTGTGATGAGGGTTTACAATATCACACAGTGAGGTGTTGGGTGCAGAGACATTTGAGTGGACTCGCTCTTCTTTATTTTCTTTTATTTTCAACACTTGCAGGGGCATGGACAATTAGACTGCCCGGCAGTCGGACACGCCTCCCTGCTTTCTTACACAGTCCATGTAGGACTTACGGTTGGGTCAGTGTGCCCTCATGCATATTCATGGCACGCTGATGTCATACCGTTCAACTGCAGCCTCCAAATAAGACTTATTAAGTCTTACACGGGGGATTTGTGAATCCGGGGGTAGTGTAAAATGACCAAGGGTTGGGTATATATAAGTGCTGACATGGTATGGGCAGGCCTGGGATAATGCTGTATAAACATGGATTCATAAAAATTGCAATTATTGCAAAACTGAGTGCGCATTATTACGCATGTCCATTTGACCCCAGGAGTGTATGTACACTCACATATGCATTGAAGCTTTATAGTTGTAACATGAGCATGGCTATGAGCCCATAGAAATGTACACAGCAAAGTGCCATCTAATTTTGCCTCATATATAGGAAGGAAAGAGAATGACAGGCTAGTAGACAAGTGGAAGAGCATGCAAAGGAATATAGAGTATACCTGTCAAAGTGTGTAGGCCAATAGAACAGCAAATTGATGAACAATAATTTACAAAGCAAACTCGTAACTAAGCAATGGTGAAGCAGTAAAATGGAAAAAAAACAATGCTCCATGATCTGGTGGACAGGTTAAGTATAGTTGTGATAAAGATATGACAAATGCAGATTTAATTAGCACAGATTAGGACAGTAGCACAATAAAAAAAATGAATGAATACTAAAATGCAAAAAATGCTTAATGCTGACGTAAACAGGTTATGGACATACAAAGCAGCAGCATTGCAGAATACATACCCATCACCTGGAGAGTCTGGTCTGCCTCTCCTCTGGCAGTCTGTTCTGTTGCCACAATTTTGTCCACCAATGTGACACAGAAATGCCATATTTATGAATGCAGCATGCCCATGACAGCAAACGGCATGTACAGCTACACTATTTAGGCCTACTGTACATTGACTCAACAAAAATATAAATTTTAATCTAATATGGAGGTAATCTCTCCCTAACCTCTTCTTCCTTCTGGCAAAGAAGGTTTGGATAGCACCTCCAGAGATCACGATATTTATGTTGGCACTGCTCAAAAGATGAGATTATCCTGGGGATTCAATAAACTCCATGTAGGCTTAGCACAAAGCCTACAAGAAATTCATGTATTTGTGTGGTGAGCAGCAGTGCTAATTGCATATGCATGCTGTGTTCTGCATTTAAACAAAAACAATCATAGTTTCATGTCCAGGAAACTGTGTAAAGCAATATGGGCAGCAGCAGACATGCAAACCTGTTTACCTATGGGCAAATTAGGTCTGTGGGATAGTGCAGAAAGCCACAATGATTACCAGAATTATTAATAAAGCAATAAATATATATATATATATATATATATATATATATATATATATATATATATACATATATAGTTGCAAAACATTATATGAAGGTATATACAGTGCAGAGTATTGTGAAAACCTGTTTCAGGCATACTGAATAAAAGTTTTGGAAATTATCAGTAAGAGTACATAGACTGTATTATAAATAAATAGACAAGGGATGTGTATGTATTGAAAAGTGACACACAGATGAATTTTAGGAATGAACACAGGGGAAGAGAACAAGTGAAACATGGTAATGTACAGCAGATGAGGGCATGTCAATGAAGTCAGTAGTAGGTTGAACATTAATCACATATCGACATGATAGAGTATGGTCTGCACAGTTATTGTATATTATGGCACTGTCACACAAGGTGACATATCAGTGGAGAAGATTCTTTGTGATATAAGCATCCAGACATGAACAGCGGAGAGGACATATATCAGAGATGGTATACACAGTGGCGGTTAGGTGCATATTATGAAGCTGTGCAAAACAAGTTGCCTGAATATGAATGCAATGTCAGCAGAGGTCACAACTAAGCAAGACACATAGTGATAGGCTAATGGACTGCAGTAGACAGAAACACGCACAATCAGAGACAATATCTGAATAATATCTCCAGTAATCCCATGTCTTTGACTTAATATACATGACTGTGAGTAATCATAGATGGTTCTGGAAGAACAGACTTGTACAATTATTATGATTTGTCAGCAATCTCTGAGAGAAATCAAGCATACTTTCCTCAAAATTTAACATCTGTCAGAGATGTTAGGAAGAACACTGTGACACCTGTATTTGAAACTATGAGCAATCCTGGCTAGTTGACAGGTGTGCATGCCATATAAATATATACATATGTGTGTGTGTGTGTGTGTGTGTGTGTGTGTGTGTGTGTGTGTGTGTGTGTGTGTGTGTGTGTGTGTATATATATCTATATATATATATATATATATATATATATATATATATATATATGGGGTCTATGTCTTATGATCAAAATTTCAGAATATTGAACATAAGACATAGAAACACACTTACGTGAAAGTACATAACATCAAAGATGTACTTACGTGAAGTACATAACATCGAAGATGTATTTTCGCATAAGCCGTTTCCCTCCTCTACCCTCCCCTACCCTAAAACTGAAATTAAAAACTCTACAAAATACTTTTTGCAGGGATGTAAGCCCCCCTGCACCCCCCCAAGTGGGGGACTTCACCCCCCACACCCCCCTACTTAAATATACTAACTCCAAGATTGCACTACAGTGGGGAAAAGGATGTAATTCCTTATCCCCACTGTAATGCACTTCAGAGAACCGAGCTTACATGAAAGTACATTTTCGAAGTTATGTACTTCTCGTAATTACATCTTCAATGTTATGTACTAATGGCCAACATCACATGAAATCCTAGCCATTTTTATACAATGAAAAAAAATCCCTATATGTATATGATGGAAGATAGTAGGGCTTTTGTGCATATGTGTATATTTGTTAAATTGCATTACATCCTGCCACTGTCCATATGGGACATGTGCACCACACCATGACAAAATTAGCAATCACATATGCAGTGGTCTGGAGATGGCATGCAGAGGCTCATGTACTCTGCTTCATGATGTCTGCATGCTTATTTGACATGGGGACATCCTCCACTACTATGCAGGAAGGATGCTATGTGGCCAGAGGAAAAAAGAGGATGGTGAATGCATGATTTTTAACTGAAAGGTTCTCCCAGTGGTAATGACATGAAGACCAATGCCAAAGATCATACAATGACCATAATGTACCACCAAACACATACACACATAGCAGTAGACTGAGCCTGATTTAAGCCTTACACTTGAGTATGTATAGAAGATGAATGTCATGTAATGTCACAGTAGCAACACCACATGTGTCTGAGTGTAACACTCTCATGTTGCACTTTATGGATTATGATAGCATCATTGTATGCTAAGGACAACATGTTGGGAGAGTGTAGGACATTGACGTGGAGGCACATCACTGTTTAAAACTGTCTCACAACTGAAAGATGTATGCATAGACATGCAAATTACCTACTGTCAGATTAGAACCCATATATATGTAGGGAAAGTAGCTTGCAAACACAGTAGTTAATGTTATTGCCATAGCATAGGTTTGTCCTGAATCCTATCAGAGTGCATGTTGTACAGGATGACATCATCACTGTATGCTACAATGAGAAGTTTGGCATAGAGTGTGACATAGCTGTGGACTCACATATTGTTCTATAATTGTCACCATAGTGATTGTTGACTGCACACAAAGTTGATTGCAGTGAGAATAAAACCCATTCCTAAGTATTTACAAAACACAGTACTTAACGCAAGCACCGCAGCACACGTTTGGCTTTTACAGCATTGGACAATACTTTATAAGTGATGACATCAGAGGTGTTTGGTGATAAAAGGATGGTAACAGCAGTGTCCCACATGCAGATGTAAAATAATCTCTTGAATGTTAACCAACTGAACAAACACACACACCAGCTGACTGCAGTGAGAACAGAACTCCTACTTAACTAAGTACACTGACTACAGAACTTAGTATTTAATACAAGTGGCACAACACAAATCTGACTTGTAGAGTGTCAGACAACACTGTATAAGTGATGACATCAGCAGTGTCTGGTGGGAAGAGGATGGTAATAGCAGTGTCACAACATGCAGGTGTAAAATGGTCTCTTGAATGTCAACCAACTGAACAAACACACATACTAATTGACTACAGTGAGATTACAACTACTACCTAGCTAGATATACCAGCTAAAGAACGCAGCACTTAATTCAAGCACCATAGCACAAGTTTGACTTTTATAATGATGTTGCACAATTTATAGTGTATGAAATAATTGGATGTTTCAGTGAAGACGCTATGAGGCCTGAATTAAATGGGTGTGTAGGTATGTACAACTTTCAAAATATTGGTACTCTATGAGTGTGTACTGATGACTGAAGAATACACAGTTATGCTCTTCTGACTAGACAGACACGTACACACATCCACCAGTTGACTGCAGTGAAATTATAATCCCTACTTAACTAGGTAGATCAGCTAGAGAACTCAGTACTTAACAGAAGCACCATGGCACAAGTTTGACTTTTACAGTGCTGGTATGTTATTTATAGTGGATGACATCATCATTGGATGTTTAAGAGAAAATGTTGGTAGACTGTATGAAATGGATGGCTAGCCATGCATGACTGTCAAGATATTAAAGTTCTGCATGTTACCAGATTGATGAGTGTGCAAAGTGTAGTATTTGCTGTTGTGTTTCCAATGTGCAGTTATATCTCGAGAGACAGCTTTACAAACTATATGCAAACAGCTGTCCACATTACTACAAGTATTGGAAAATTGGAATGTGTATTGTCAGTATAAAGATCTACATGATGTATAAGAAAGCCTTTATTTATTTATTTATTTATTTATTTATTTATTTATGTAGTGTAGTTGATATATTTGGGAAAAAGTACTGAGAGACCAAGTTTCAAGGGCATGGGTGCAGGTAACATATGGCTACAGTATAAATATGTGTTCTTTCCTTAAAAAGTCCCTTCCCTTTGGTTGTGTTTTACAGGTACTTTCACGGGATGAATACTAAATGGGCATAATGTGCACTTTCCATAGTGCACCACTGAGCAACTGGTTTATGTGATTCATGGCAAAGTGTTTGTGCATGTGAGACACACATTTATACTGCTTTCCCCATTTGCATATAGTTAATTGTCAAGCAAATGTGAGCCTTTGCTTCACTGGAAAAATTATGAGAGTTGTATTGGTTTGCTTACCTCCACGCAAGCACATTAAGTGGAGAGGTGCTGCAGTCAGCATGTGGATAGTACTGATTGCACAAAACACACCTGCTACTTAGCTGCCTCTGTGGCAGCAGGTATAAGTGCCTTGAGATGTTTCTTTTTGAGCCCAGATGGTACAGGGTTCGAATCCAGGTGTATCTAATAGATAACACATATTGACAATCCAATGAAATAATTCTTAAAGCTAGTTTAACTGTGTGTTTCCATAGTGCAAAGGGTTTAAGTAGCATTGTGTGGAGGTAAATGTACCACTGAAGAGCTGTTCATCATTGCTTGGCATTGGTGCATGATGTCAAGCTCCATGCAAATACAGAGGACAAAAAGTGAGTGACTTAATTCAGTTGTTTTCACTTATGTGTGTGATATGTGATTCAAATTTTTGACCAGATTAAAGGTGTTAAAATGGGGTAGATAGGAAAGTGGCGAAATGGGAGGCAAGCAGGGGGGAAAAACAAAGGGAAAACAATATAGGAATGTACAGGAAGGAGGTAGGAAAGAACCACAGCTATCCACTTCACAGTGTGAAATGAAAATATGTATAGAATATTAGCAAAATTTGGACTGTGACCTCAAGAAAGAGGCGTGACAACAACACAATAATGTATAGTTATTTGGACCAAATCAAGTATGTCGAGAAGACACATGTATGAAGTGTAGAGTTATATATGGGATGATATTTTTTGTGGGACAGGTGCCCATTTTTTTATTTTTTTACTTGGGGGCAAACAAAACAAAACACAGGAATAGCGAGGAACACAACAGGTTAGGTAACATCATTTATTTTATTTATTTAATTTACATTTGTTGACCAGGATAGTCCGACTGGACACATGTCCATTTTCAGCAGAAGCCCAGGGAGAAAAGCTCCAACATACGATATGAAAACAGTTTGAACAAAATAATTACATGTTTAAAAATACTTGTTATATAGTCAATAGTATGAGGCCTAAGAAAACATCTAAGAATTTACTAAATTACATTCTGCAAGAACTATAGGACATTCATACAGATAAACTTTATATACAGTTTATTTATACCATGATTGGGGGATAGGGAGAGGACATTGGGTGCCCATGTCTGTCAAATATGGGAACAGGCATGGGCATCCGATGTCCTCTCCCTATCCCCCAATCATGGTATAGGGAGAGGACATCGGATGCCCATGCCTGTCAAATATGGGGACAGTGAGAATCTAGTCCTCACCTACAGAACTGTCATCACTGGCTCCTTACTCCACTGGCTGTTGGAGTACTTTATGTCTTTGTTTATGTACCATAATAGAGAGCATCCTCTCCATCTTGTATAGGTGTGCACCAATGCTACTATACAAGATGCTATGCACCAAGCCTGACATTTCCTGGCTGGTGACAAAGTCCCCACCTCTGCCACTACTCCTGAAGGGTGCCATTACACCAGCTGCTCAGATGGTGCTACCTGATGTAGAAGGCCCAGGTAGTCTAGGGGCAGCAGAGGCAGTACTGCCAGATTGGGTCCCAGATGTGCTCGATGTCAGAGCAGGAGTCGGTGCAGTGGGGGCAGACTGAGCCACACATGCTGGCCTACCTCCCTGTACTGTAGAGGATTTTGTGACTTGTCAGAAATTGATGAAATCAAAACATTGTGACCACACATATAAAAATAAACAAAAAGAGATAAAGGTTGGGGTTGGATAAAAAAATAGATAATTAGTACCATCATATGTGACATACAGTAAATTATTACAGTATATAGAATTTATTTCTAGCATTACATTTACGTATACTTCTTCTTAACAACTGCAAACAATAAATGGTGATTGCTCAAAGTAATCCTTACAATGTGCATATATTGCACATGTGGTTCATCAAGTAATACAGAGTAAGTTAACAGCAGGGTATGTATGCCACCTTCTGTTGAAATTGCTATGCAATATTTTTAAATGATCTTATTATATATTTGTTACTTGTGATATTTGAATCCACAACATCTGACTACAGTATTAGAATTGACTCCTACAGCTGTTTTGTGCTACAGATTGAAGCATGCATGCTTGATTTTACAGTTAGGATGTGCATGCTTAATTTGCTACTGCTGTATAGAAGAGCAATACTTAAATAGTAGCTATGTTGTGTTGCATAAATACCCCTTGCTTCCCTCAGTCTTTGTAAATGCTCAGCATGGGCTTCTCTGTTCACTGTTATCTGGAATAAAAAGAAGAGAACAAAGAGAAGCGCATTATGCGTACCAGCCTTGCCTATATGCAGCTGTCTATCTATTTAAATTATTTTATCTGTATACTTACACAATTGTGAGATGTCAGCAGGTCTAAACTCAGCCAGCCATCAGCTGAGTGTATCCTGCTTATGACTTTTGAATTCATTAAAATGGTGTCTGCACTGCTTTATCAATCACACTGGAGATAACCTTGGCTAGACTATTCCATGCCTCAGACCTGTACTTGGAGCCGGTATAGTCACCCTGCAACAGCTTTCAGTTGTAATGCTTTAAAAGGAGATCAGTAAAGATTCTGGACTTCTCGAGACCCCATCTTTGAGCCCTTTATTGGGCACCTTCCCTTCTACCTCCAGCCATGTCCGCTCAGGCAAAACAGCAACAGTTAAGATTCCTTTCCCACCAATCTGTGATGACTCATTTACTATTAGTGTGCTAACCCGAACAAGCATAAGAGAAGATAAACAGTGCCAAACAGACAAACAGAAAGGAGAGCAGTTGTGGAAATAAAAAACTTAGTCTGACAGTTGGAATTAGTTTATGGGTTGGTTGCTGCTGTAACTGTTAGGTGACTCGACTCTGTAGATGTACTGGGGGCATACATTTTATGACCTGACACATTTTTGTGGCTTCACACACTGACAAAATTAATTTGAACAATGTGCGATTCAAAGTTATGTATTAGGGACAAAACATATTCTTCCACATAGGTGATTTTTCATCCTTGCTATAAAACAGGTGGTTGCTTGATATGCTCATGAAATATATGTAAACACACATGACAGAGTGAATGGTTAACCATGTATGTCAGTGACCTGACAGGGTCTTGGTTTATACGTTCATGCGTGTATGAGTATCATTCAGATCTGAAGGACATCCAAGACCAGAGAAGACAATTATAATTAAAGAAAGATAATATTCAGTATACCCTCTGTCACACATAGAATTCATACCAGCTTTACTGCTATATATACTTATTGTTATTTATAATTATGTTTATATTTTTATTTATTTTTTAAAATTGAGTGGACAAGCATTAATTAAATTGGGAGTGTGATAGATTAGAACCCTGACTCACCTGTACTGTGAGCATTAACTTATACCAGTTGCTTTAGGGAAGGTTGGACTACACGTTTATTTCTTTACAGTTATTACTGTGCAGAGTACTCATTGCAACTGAGACCTTGTTCGTCAGACCTGTTCATTAGTTATACATATAAAGAATTGAGTGTTTAAACATATATATATATATATATATGTGTGTGACACAAAAGTTCAGAAAATAAATGTGGAATTGTAGAACCATAATTCTACTGATAACATCAGTAACACATTTAATATATATCTGATATCCTGTATAGCCCCCATTGTACCTGCTGTACATAGTTATTTCTATGTTTCACTATTGTTTTCATGTAATATAAGGTAAACTGGAACAACAGGAATAAATCTTTAGACTTTGCTAGATTAGAACTCAGGTGTAGCTGTATTATAGCCCTATGCTTACACCTGCTGCCACAAGAACAGATAAGGGACAGCTGAATATTCATTATTAAGTATGTGTGGTGACCATTGCCCAACGTCGCTTAGCATGTTTGTGCTGTGTCAAACAATACAGGATACAATATATCCATTTTATAATTGTCTATTGTCTGTTTCTTGTCTGAAGGTGTTCTGGACCTGCAGGTGTTGGGGAAGTTTGCTGACCATCACACAACACTGTTTAGTGGGTTTGCATGATTGTAAGAAAAAAATGCAACAATGGATCCATTTTGAAATTGATTACTTTCTGCTTCATGTGTGAGCCATTAGGCCAGGTTTGTGCAAAGTTAAGTGACATGCAAATGTGACAGGCAAAGCTTACCTTGTTTAATCCTTGTGAGCAGTGTTGAGGTATCATCCTTAAAAGGCAAGTGTAGGACTTGAACCATGATCAACAGATATAATATACTATGTGGTTCATCATGTTTAGCAGGTGTGCTGCACACAGATGTGATTCAGAGATGTAGTTTATGTAGGCTTTGTCATAGACGTACATTACATGAAATTTATTTGAATTATCCATTTTACAGTGTTTGTGAAAAGCCTCGCACAATGCAAATAGTAATATATAAAAAAACACCATAAACAACATTACTAAAGAAATTTTAGTACACGTTAAAGATTTTGCACAAGGATGGATTTGAACTGTCACACTGATGAGTCTACAAAACACAGTAAGGGTGTTTAATCCCTTTTCGCCACAAAAACAGCTTTGCAGCAGGAATGCAAATCATTGTACATACAAGCAAGTCACATTTCATCCAAATTATTAACAACACATATAACATTTGTCCACTCTCAGTTGTTTGTACATGTGCTACTTACATATTTAGTGCAATGACTGATCATACAATCATTTATGAGTATTGATTGCAGCAATACAGCTCTGAATTCTTCTTGTATTGTGCTCATTCTTCTCTTATCTGAGCAGTGATTTCAGACATGAAGTCTATAAGATATTTTGTATCATTGTCCTTAAAATGTATGAGAATATTAAATGACAATAATATACAGTCTTCAACAAAGGCAAGAGAGTTTGTATATTAATGAACAGAAACTGAGAAATGTGTGCTGCTCACTTCCATTTAAAACCTTGATACAATTACTTCTACACTTTGTAAGTGTATCCTGGCTGACACGCCCACTGCAGGTAAGGGAGTCTGAATTGTTGTGTATTCCTTCTCCCTTCCACTAACCATTCATAGTTGCAATCTCATTAGCAACAGACACTGAGGTAGTGTTAACACTATGTTTAAATCTGCTGCACGAATACAAAAGCTTGGGATTAAGCATTCTAATGAGTTCATACCTCATTTGCATCCTCTTCACTGTGTTCAGAGACATGAGTCTACACTATAACAATGTAGCTATGTAGCAAGGGTGCTTGAAGATGAGAGGACTTGCGTATTTGTAGAACACAGAGGATTGACATTCATTTAGATTTATCTGCATAGAAGGCTTCTGATATTGCTAAGGCATGCTTGTATTTTTCAGGTATATGCTAGTTTTGTTCACATGTTATGAAGAGAACTATTATTTATATACATTAGGGGATTAAACTGTTATCTGTACACACTTCTTATACTTCACTCTTGGCATAGGCATTGTTGCCATGCATTGACTTTCACAGATACACAGCCTTATTAGCTGTCATTAAAAGTGTTATTGTTAAAACTGGTTACCTTACAGTCTTTTCTATCTTATTCCATAGCAATGTAAAGTACCATATTGTCAATGACACAGGGGTGTAATCCTTCTAAGATGGCCCACAGACACCATCGGTGAAGTGTTGGGCAAAGTGAGAGGTCCCTAGCAATCATATACAATTTATTTTTGAGTTGTACGTGTGCACATTTTCTGAAAATTGTGCGGGAAGCTTTCATAGCATGTGAATTGCGTGTTATTCCTTGGATTCTACAAACTGTCATTTTCCTGTTGTTTTGGGAGTGGGGGAGCCACTTGGATTTCCAGAGTTTTTATTCTTGCAATTGTGCATTCATCCTGGTATTTCCATGTGTGTATGGGAAAATTTGTATGTAAACAGTGGCATGTTGTAGCATAGCATTCAGGAACTGATATAGGATCCTAGATGGTGATGCTTGTGATATTCCCAGAATATGCCCTGTTGGCCTCTGAAAGGTTCCTGTAGCTAAAACTAAGTACTACACATTCCTTATTCTACACAGGTACTAGTCCCCCTTGGTTTTCCCTCACTGTCAATTGTAGATGACAGGGGTTACAGAGTTCCTGCAATGTGTCTCTATCCAGCCTGTAACACTCTGCAGTTTCCAAATCATTGTATAACTTAGTTTTATTTAAAGGTAGTCAGTGCAAATTTTTCTTAAGGCTAAAAATGTATGTTTTCTGAAAGAATACAAGCTGTTTTTCATATCTGGGAGGGAAATAGAGATAAGAAAAGAACAGATACCAATCAGTATAAGTGGTAGCACAGACTGTAACATGCGCATTAGCATGTATGACTTTTAGTTTATATTATGTAAAGCCTGTGGGTGAAACTGTTGACCTAGAACAATTGTTACTATCTGGTAAATTAAGCTCCATTTTTTGAAGATGTACATAGTTGTGCATTTTTTAAGGTAATATGTTATGGGAGTCTTCTGAAAATGTTTTTATTTATTTTCTTTTTTGAAGGTTTTTATTAAAACAAAATGTTTTGAAAATGTGACATAGGCTGAAATGGAGATTGCAAGAAACAACTGTATAAAAGATCAGCTTGCCAAACATTAGTGTGTGCAAGTAACAAAAAACTAGAACTACACTTTCGAAAAAGCTGTAAAGTATAATAGGTGGGAACAACAAGTTTTTTATCATAATGGCTACACTATCCATATTATCTTGGAATGTAAATGGTCTTACAGGTGAAGACAAAAAGTTAAGAGGATTGAATTGTATTAAGAAATGCAGACAGCAAATAGTAATGCTGTAGTAGACATGTTTGGAAATAAATGATGATGTGAATTTGATAAATAAATGATTCCAGGATGGATATTCAGCAAAATAGTGGGGCAAAGGAAATAATGAGTAATTATACTAACTGGTAGAGGAGCTGCAATAATGATACAAGAGGAAAAAGGATCATAATGCCAGATTTCTGATAGTCAGGGGCTACGAACAAGGGAGGATGATTATACTGGCACATATTTAAATTCCCCCCAAAACTGCTATTATGGAGTTTATGACATTTTAGGAGACATAATCAGCTTTTGGCAGGGAATATTACTCATAGGTATGGACTGGAACTTGACTTGCAACAAAACAGATTTATCTGGGTGAGGATCTAGAAAGGAAAATATAACAAAAGAGGGTAGATGTCTGAAACAAAGTAATGAAAATATTTGTTATGGAAGACATGAATTCAGTAGTAGGAATGCATAGAGAATTTAATATTATTCCCCAAGGTGCAATATCTGGGCTAGACTAAATAGAAATTACATTTAACAGCAACATGCTCATTTAATTGAAATCTTCAGCATATATCCAATAACTGTTTCAGATCATGCACCAATACAACTAAGATAAAACTACAGGGTAATGATGTAAAAATGAAACACTGGTGCTTTCCCACCTACCTGTTAAAAAAGGGAATTTAAAGAATGGGTAGTGAAAATTATTCAAGGGTTATTAGAGAAGATCAAAATTTCTTCAAATGTTATAGATAGTGGAATAAAATGAAGATGGTGTTTAAAATAGGGTAGAAATAAAAGAAAATGAGATATGCTTAAGACATAATATGAACTATTTAGTGGGGTTGACAAAGGTTAATATATTGCAGAATAAGGAGAATTTCACATAACAAGAAGTACAACTGTAGAGTACTAAATAGAACATATGGGAGTATCTGGATAATATGCATATGTTTAGAAAGACTGCTGTTAAGCAACTATTTCTCATAATAACTCCATTGCACAAAAAAAAAAAAAAAACTTTCAGCACAAAGACAGGGGACAACAAAAAGTGAAAGGTTGTCCACAAACTTAGGGACCTTATAACAAGAACAACAACAAGTGGTCCTGTTATGGTAATAGAGATCTTGCAGAAAAATTACAAACATTTGTGTAAAGCAGAGAAATGTGGAAATCAAGAAAGAGCACAAATAGAAATTTTTATGGAAACTTAAGTATGCCAAGGTTAGAGATAGATGAGGGTCAACAATTAACAGGTAGTGTAGGAGGAGATGAGATAAAAATGGTGATATATAATCAGTCTTCAAGAAAGCCTTCCGGAACAAAATGTATTCCTGTAGAAGTTTGGATGTTAGGAAGAAAGTAGGTGATAAAGGTCTGGAAGGTTTTGTTAAACAGTATTTTAAAAGGAAAGGAAGCATCAACATCTTGTAAAAAAGCAGTGGTGGCTGTAATATCTAAAGATGGTAAAGACCAATCAGACTCAGCATAATATAGTCCATTTCAATTTTAATCCCTAATTTAAAGTGACTATGTCTATACTAGCGAAATGAATAGCAAATGTGTTCCCAAAAATTGATAGATATGGATCAATGTGGTTTTGTTGATGGGAAGCAAATGTTTGACAACATTTATAGAACAATGATGATCCAGAGGAAGCAGAATGCAAAAAAATACTGCTATTGATGGTGGATATTAATGGAGAGAAAACATTAGACAGAGTAAGCTGGGATTTTATGAGTAGGGTAATGGAAGCATTTGCATTCTGTAATACAATAATAAGGTCAGTTAAGAGGATATATGGATATGTGAGGGATTAGTGGCAAAATTTAAAGTGGGAGTGTTCCTCTCTGATAAGCTGTGTCTGAACAGAAAAAACATTCATGGGCATCCTCTTTTTCCTTTATTTGCTTTATATTTAGAACCACTGGAAACGAAAATAAGAGACTAAGAAATTCAAGGATGCAGTTGGTATGGTAATAAAGAAAAGTTGGCTTTATTTGCAGATTATGTTATGTTCTACCTGATAAATCCAGAAAAGGGACATCCGGATTTTGTCTTTGTCCTGGAAACACTCATCATCATCTGCACTTCCCTTGCACCTGGGGAAGGCTGGCACAGGTTTACTAGCCATGCCCCCTTCTGCCAGACTATAAGGTTGTGGATAAGTTTCTAGGGTTCTCAGGATATAAAATTACTGAAGACAAAATAAAGGCTATAGCTGGAAATTATGTACTCACACATGAATTGTTTCAGCAATATCCATATTTATAGGAACACAATAAGGTGAAGTATTTAGGGGTATAGATTAAAAAGGCTTCTGTCATGGCAGCTAAGGACATATGCTGTGATGTCCCTGCACTGGCCCAGTAATCAAGGAGCATCAATCCTCACCACTGGCAATAGTGAGAAGCATACACAATTGGAGGATTATAAGTACACACACAGTAAAGTACAATTTCCCTTAAGAGCACACAGAGATCACAGTCAGTCTGGGGCTGGTTTCTCCCTCTTTCTCCAGATCCCCAATAAGACTCCCCACTGGCACAGCTAAATGGTTAAGATCTCAGCTGAGTGGCCAAGCTAAGACCTCTAGCACCCTCTCTGTCCAACCAGTGCTTCATGTCCCTGCCCAAGTAGCTGACACTCACACACTTTGAGATTTGATTGATATACAAACACACACATACACATGGGGAAGGCTGGCACAGGTTTACTAGCTATGCCTCCTGCTGCCAGACTATAAGGCAGTACCAGCTGCCACCAGCCACCCTTACTTATCAGCTACTATAAGTCCCTTACAAAGGGTGTCCAATCCTACTGTGTAATGTTACTATTAATACAAATGGGAGTTTTGACCAAGACTTGCAAGGCTACTTAGGAGTGGCCTGTACAGTGTCACCAAATACATATGCAAGTATGCTAAGAGCTTAAATATGTCTCACAAATATCAGCCACAAAGATAGGTTTACATATATTTAATAATAAATAATAAAAGAACAAGACAATACTCAGAAAACAAACACAGTTACTTCAGAGTTCAAAATCACAGGAAATATTTTAAAACAACATTGCAGGTTAGTCTATAATAAATACAGAAAGCATCTAAACTAACCTTTATGATATTCCTATCTATATCTAAAAGAAATGACTGTACCCTGGTTACTTACTATTAGCAAGGCAAGTTCAGATGATGATGAGTGTTTCCAGGTCAAAGACAAAATACAAAATACCTAGTCTCTCTCTTATAGAGTTCTTAAATTAATATCAAACCTTACTGCTGGGTTAGCTTGGATGACATCACTCTTTTTCACCTGACTTCAGCTCCCAGGCTAAAACAGAAACTAAGAATTTTAACATCTCTGTGTTAAAAATACATATCTCTCAGATGTTTGCTCAGAATTGAGTAGCTGCTAGGAAGTCATAAAACAATCAAACACTTTACATTTTAAATCTAGTAATTACTTTTCTTTTCGGACAATAGAAAAAACTTCTAGTTCTATACATTGTGTCTGCTTGCTGCATTGAAATTAACTTTTATAGCACATCGTAAAACACTTAATTTCAGCTTATTTTCTTGAAGTTTTGTAAGTTAATCTTCTATGTTCTAGCAGGGTATGCTGTGGTTACATTCTTGAAGTTCAGTACATAACATACAGTTCTGTATAAATTATATCAATATTCACAAATGACATAGAATTATTTACATTTCAGATAGCAGGGATGGCGGTGTCACATTTCTCCCATTCCCTAAACCTCAAGCTAGTTTTTCAAGTGACCCTTGAGAAACGTTGCTTGAGATAGTTGAGCCTATCTGGGAATACCTTACCCCATTCCCTGTCTTGAGAGTCCATCTGCATTGGCATTGCTAACCCCAATGTGGTGCTGCACTGTCATATCATATGCTTGCAACCCTAGGCTCCACCTTAGTAGCTTGGCCCTTTGCTGGGTGGCTTGATGTAGCCATGTTAAGGGATTGTGGTCTGTGTCTATAGTGAATTTCCTTCATACAGATAAGGCTGAAGATTCTGCGGTGCCTACACTATGGCTAGGTATTCCTTTTCTACAGCTGCATAGCATTCCTCCCTGGGTTAGAGCCTACCACTGAGATATACTACTGGGTGCTCTTCTCCCTCTGAGGAAACCTGGCTAAGTACAGCCCCCACACCATGGTTTGAAACATCCACCTGCACAACAAATTATTTGCTGTAATCTGGACTGGCTAACACAGAGGTTCCACCCAAAGCTTCCATTATTAACAATGAGCTCTGCACACAATTGTATATTGCCTTTAAGGTTGTGGACATAACTAAAGAATGCCTTGTGGTTGTCCTTGGCCTGGGAGGCCAAATTTACACAAATATGGCTTTGGCAGTTTTCAGTTTTACTCTGAGTTATTTCTTTAGTTTGATAAGAGTACTTTTATCCTCCTGGGTGCTACACTCCTAATTTTTGCCATGGTTTTCTTCCTTCTATTATAGAGCCCATTGATGTGATTCTACTAGGGTGGCTTGTTTTTTATGCTAATTATGAACTTATTCCTGGTGGGTACCTCTGCATCCATGCATCTATTAACATGTTATATAGGGCTTTTGTGAACAGTTCTGTGGGCAGCAGTATTCTCAGGGTTTATGGGAGCTGTAAGTATTGCCAGGTAATCACTTAATAGTAGAAGGTTAGACTTAGAATAGTTCCTGAACATTTCAGTGTTTGCTGAGGTTCTGGGTTTTATTTTATTAAAAGGAGACCATTTTGTTGTCTGGCCTTACCAGAAAGAACATTACACTAGCGGATGTGCAACACTGCCCCATATTAGTAAGGACCAGGACCAGTATGGTTGTGCCCCTCATCAGTGTATTGGCAATCTGGTGAGGAAGTTTGTGTTTACAAAATACAAGGATCTCTGTTCTGGCATGTTTGGTGTCATATATGATTCCCATTTAATAGGGGGTAGTTAAAGTCACTCATGAATATGGTAATGGGTTGGACTGTGAGTGTTTCCAGTAAGCTGAAGTATATGTTATGGGTTTCCTGGATCACAGAAGGGGACCAATAGCTTGCAAGGAAGTGGCATGGGATTTTGCCTAAGGTGATTTGAAGGGTCCCTATTAAATTGCTGAAAAATGTCAAAGTTTGAATGTCATATGGTCGACATCATATGATCAAACTTTGAAAAGTTTGAAGTTGAAAGGCAATGGCTCCGTATGCACAGAATGGGAACATTTCCCTTTTCTGCAATGAAGTGCGGTCTCGGAGTTGGTATATTTAAGTTTGGGGAGGTGTAGGGGGGCTTGCCCCCCTGCTCAGAGCATTAAGGCAATTTTTTTTACCTTTTTTATTATATATTCGAGGTTTCAGGTTTCGCTCATATGTTGTCGAACATATGAGGTTCAAAATTTTGAAGCTTCGAATATATAATATAAACCCAATTTGAACATGGAAAAGCTCAAGTGTATCATCCTGTTTGACCAGCCTTGAGGTGTATTTACTTTTTATGCAAATCAAGGCACCTCTACCTTTAGGCACTTACTGTGTAGTAGCTGGTCTAAATCTGTAGAAGGCATTATAGCCTTGCACTGCTGGTGTGCTCTGTGTGGCTTCAAAACCATCTTTTAGTGACTGCACAGTTTTCATCATTCTCTTGGGTGAGGAGCTTGAAAGGAGTGGAGTTTATTGTTTAATCTCCTAGCATTGAGTAGCAGCACCTTTAGGTTTTCTTGGTTTTGATTTTCTATGTCAGAAATACTTTCGGTTTGGCATAGCAAAGGGGCTATGGGGGAGGACAATGTTTTAGCTAATATTAGCAAGTCTAGAGGGGAGAGGTGCAGACCATCCCTGGCAAACCAGTGTGGTCTGTTGATCATCTCCTTCCATGCTAACAAATATTGCACTCAGTTAGAATGACACCAGAAACTAAGCCAATTATTAAAGTCACTTATGTTCTGTTTGTATTGTGGTATCTTCCTTGGAAAAGGCAAAATTCTGCTCAGTGCTAGGCTTATACCAACCTAGGATACATATTCTGAAAACTCATGATGTCTCTCTTCATATAGTCTAAGGAGGTAAGTCTCGGGGCATTTACACTCATGAGGCTATGACAGAAACATTCTGGTACTTATGGTCCAGTGACCTGGTTCCTGATTAGCAACTGACCATGACTTTCTCCTTAGTCAACCTGGCAAGATGAACATCAGTGTGTCTCACAATGGAGTCTCCAATGACCAGAATGTTGGATTTTATGGTGGCTTGCCTTATGGGCTTAGAAGTAGAGGCTCCATGAGATGTGGCTGTATGTGTTGATGTGGGTGTTGTTTTGAAAGAGTCCATTCAGGCTACTGTGAATATTTGTTATGACCTCCTTCAGAGGACTCCAGTTATGAAAATGAGTGGTCTGAGGGAAAGTATTAGGTTCATCAAGCTACTGCTTGGTGGCAGCCTTCAGTGTGGGTGTGTTGAAGCGTGCGCTCATTTGGGGGAAGGTTATGTGTGTATTCATGGTGGCAAAGCTCACATGTCTTCTTGCTAAACAGCTAACAGCCATTACAAATGCCCTCATTAATGGGATGCTGGCAAGTTCACAAAGCACCTTCATGGCTAACTAAATAACAATCCCTTTTAGACAGCACTCACCCTGAAATTGGGTGAAAATCCAGCTGCTGAGGAATTTGTGGTCTGTGTTAATGATAGCTGGTAGGCATGAGGGTAAAAGTGTACAAAAAAGTTCCTATTTTCTTATGACCTTTGCACATTACATAGCAGTTGTTTAATTCTACAATCAGATTTACTGACTACCTTAGCCATCAGTTTGCAGAAAACTGAGCATTTTATTAGCAGGAACATTTATCCTTCTGCTTATTTACCTGGCTTCATGCTGTGGAATGAATGGTAGATATTATCCAGTGCAGGGCTAACCCCAGAGTTAGGCTTATGCCAGGAATGATCTCATTGTGGCTGCAGCATCAGGGTTCTAGAAGCAGAGCTATTTTCCTAATACCCTTCATTTATTATCTGTGGTGACTAAGCTTCAAGAAGCTTGTAAACTTTGAAGCTGTTCACATGGATATTGCTGTTGGTCGGTATTAAAGCTTTTGAATCATTTAAGCTTTTGAACTTCTATGTTAATACAAAAAATGTTAAAAGTGGGTTTTGGGGTAGGATAACAAAGAGAAGTGTGTGTCAGGGTAGCACACTATAACCATCTTAGCACCAACAAAGGTAGTCAGATTCTGAAAAAAACGTGTTATACAAGATCTTGCTGATAAATGATGACACTTAAAATGCTACATTTCTCTATCTGCTCGAAATGCATTTTTACAGGGTGTGAGAAAACTTGATTTGTTAATGTCTGGTGTCCTTTATTGGGTAAAATATAATAAATTACTGGGGAAAAAATTAGAAAAATTCTCTTTGAATGGTAGGGCACAATTAGCCGCTTAAACCCTTCCTTGCATACATTTGGGCAATAAGAGGTTAACTCCCCGAGAAGCAGAGCAAACAGGTCTTGGTCATTTGTTTAAGGAAATAATCAAGTAATTTTTTGCAGCCTTATTCTGAAATACGTTACCTTTACATCTAGTTATGGCTAGGCTTGTAAAAGTCTGCAGACTGATAGCCTAGTGTTTACCTATGAATCTCATTAGTTTCTGACAATAACTATATATATGTATATATATATATATATATATATATATATATATATATATATATATATATATATACTACCACATATAAGCAGTAGATATGTTAGGCCAACAGTCAGTACCAGTCTTAAGCAATTCAAATCTGGAAAGTGACAACAACAGAAAACTCAAAATTCTTTGATGTTCTTTATGGTTAAAAGACTGCTTTCCTGAAGCTTAACATTCATACTAAGAGACTCTACAAGATATGTAATTAGAAGAAAAAGCAAAATTGTTTGTATCTCTGGTAACAAGGCTGCATCTTGATGAATCAGTTCAAAAGAAGTCAGTGAAAGGACAGTGCCACAGGAAGTAAATAGTTAGCCAAAATATTCTGTATCTCCTTAGAAGAGTAGAGTGGGAACTCGAACAACTGAACAGAGTTTAGGTGATGCCTTAAAAGTATCTGTTTTTAAGCGTCACGTGACATTTATGCTAGAGATAACCTAAAACAGAATTTCCTGTAGAAGGATGTTGCTTATCAGTAGTCAGAAATGCTTCTACACCTTTATATGCCTCTTTTGCAATGTTTACCTTTTGTACTCCGTATCTTGTGATTCGAACTTCAATATATATATATATATATAGGAAATATGAACTATGAACCTATGAACCTATAATGTTGGCTGGAGTGTGGAGTCATTTCAGTGAAATGCATGTACCATCCTTTAGGCAATGCATGGTATAAAACTGTGAGACTTTTAACCGACCTGCTTTCTGTTATGACAAAACATGTGACTGCTTGTAGTTCTAAAGTTCAAATCTGAATCCCTAGATCACAAAACATCAACATGAAAATCTTAAACTCAGGTTTTACCAGATGGAGCATTTCATATGAATGCAGAAAGACATAGGGCAGGATTCATGAAGCCTCCGTGTAAGAGATACATGGCTTACACGGAGGCTGCAGTTAAACGGTGTGACGTCAGCATGTCATGCATATGCATGAGGACATGCTGAATCATACCTAAGGCTAACACGGTCCGTGTAAGATAGTAGGGGGGCATGTCCGTAGGCCGAGCCCTGCAAGCGGACACGCCCCCAGAAGAGTAAAAGTGCCCAAAGTAAACACCCACGACAGAGGCCATGGAAATGTGAATAAATACAACACAACACATGCCCCCACGGACTATGAACATAAAATATATAAATGAACATGTTATATATTTTTTTTAAATCGTAAAGATGTTTGCCGTGAGTGCGCTTGTTTGCACGGGTGTGCCCGTAGCTTAGCCACAGTTAGCAGTCAGTGGAAAAGCATAGAAGAACTAAATATGCAAAGTAAGTCATGACACAATAGCGTAGCGGTAGAGACGTTGGCTGAAGAGCAGGCATCCATGGTTCAAGCCCCCACAACAACACTTTTTTATTTTTAGTAAAATAAGCACAAAACAAGTCCCTGACAAATATGTACACATATAAAATCATATTTTATGTAAAATGTAATGAAATAGTCCATTTATTTTGAAGAAATGTGAGATAACAAAACAATAAAGAATGCGAGATGTGCCTATAACTGAGCTACAGTTTAACAAGGTGAGTGCATCTGCCCGTAGGTGAGCAGTGGTTTAACAGGTGCAAAATAAGTGCCCGTAGGTGAGCAGTAGTTTAACATGCTGAAACTGTGTGCCCCTAGCTGAGCTGAGCGTAATATGCGTGCTGACAGCCAAATGAGGCGTAAACCAGTGTAACCCATTTGCGCGGAGCTGCGCACCGTGCTAACAAGATAACCGACGGGCAACGTTAAGCAAGCTGTAACAAAACTGCCTTTTCACAGACACACCCCCTAGCCTGTCTAGACAGTCATAAAATATAAAAAGCAGTGGCCAGGTTCTAACCCAGGATACCATGCACCATAGTCAAGGTACTGAACCACTAAGCCACGACAGCTGTACTTAGAAATGCAGTAATAGCAAATATATAGGAATGAACAGAAAGTGGAGCATGACAAAGCAGGTTTTGTGAAGTTGATACAATTCCAAAATGGCCAATCACAGATAAGTGCGGGAAAAACGGCATATATAAGCCCCATAGGCGGGACTACACAGCATAAATGATTGTAGAACTGACTTACAGCCAGAATGTCAGGAGTAGGTGAGGGTAGTTGCTTTCAAGCACAGAGGTGGGGTGTTGAGGAGTCCAGATACATGGTCTGGCTCCTAGTCCACAATCATGAGGCCCAACTCATGCAGGGCCAGGTCCTGTGGGGAGCATATAGGGCTGAGGCGTGGGACCGGTTGGCTCATGATCTCACCAGTGCCACAGAGATTCCAAGGACTGGTGAGCAGGTCCGTCACCACCATGCGGACCTGAAGAGATGCAAGCAGGACCAATTGAACCTTTGGATCCAGGAGGCCCGGCAAATGCCCAACGCCCCACTACTGAGTAAGTTACATTTAATTATGTATGTAAGAAATTAAATTAGCTGATATTATGGAGATGTGTATTCCAATATTACTTCATTTATATTACAGCTGCAGGTGTCCGTTCTGCGAACCGCAGAGCCTATGGTGATAGGCTGGTGCGGTTGCGCCACTAGGCAAGTCAGTAATCCACTCCCAGTAACTGTAAAGAAATATAAAAGTATGACAGTTAGCAAAAGAGTGCAGTGTAGTCACTAAGTAATAAAATGTGCAAGTAACAGTGTAAAAGTGTTTGCAAGTATTGCTTGATTACAAAAGTGTGTTGCAGTCTGTAATCCAAACAGAAAAATGAAAATGTCAGAAATAAAGTCTGAAATAAAGATGCCCCACCTGTAATATAATAGTACACAACCTGCAGCAGGCTGAAAAGTACAGCTGCAGAAGATGAGCAAATCACATGTGTGAAATATATCCCTGTTGAAATACTGAAACATGACAGAAGTGAGACTGCTGGAAAAGATTGTAATAACTACATGTAAAACATGTCAATAAAGCCTAGAAGTAAGTACCATCCTGAATAGTAAAATGAAAACAAGTGAGAGAGTGTGAGAAAGAGTTATGAATCCACCAATAAAGTAGTAATAACCCCTGAATAAAGTATACTGCAGTCAGTACAGAATGAAATGAATGTGACAAGTAGAACCAAACTGCGAAATGTGTTCAAAGTGTTGCTGCAGCTGGAATGTGTATCCCAAAATCTGGATATGTTGTTCTCAGTCTGCAATATGCAGATAGTATGATTGTCTGAAATATCAAACATCCACAGTTGTCTATAGCTATATAAAGCAAATGTAGCAGGATGATGTAGCTGAACAAAGCCAGATATGAACGTGTATGAATAACAATAAAATGTATATTGATGTAGCAGTAACAGTCCTATCACCAAATTGAAGTAGTTATCATATAGGAAACTGTAGTTAGAACAGTAGTGTGTATATATCTGTAGCTATTAGAAATGTACAGCATATGTATTGGTATTCGAAGGTGTTAATAATATTTTCTTCACCCCACCCTATAACCACATATAATCCATTCCACGTGAAATTGGTATGTGCAATCACAATTAACACCCCTGGATATTTGTCCTGTTGGGTCATAAATATTTGCATGTACATTGATGCATCTGCCCTGTTCATACATCCAAACCTGATGGCCTGTTGCCATCAATCAACCCTGCATGTTGTTGGACTGTGTATTGCTGTTCAAATTATGCATGTGTTATGCTCGCTGTTCAATGGTGTGAATATCTGGGTGTTTGGTTAATGGGAATACTAATGCATGCTGTTACAACTAATTGAGAATGGTATTGTATGTTACTAACCCAAACTGTCATGACATAATGCAAAACATAGGACGACAGGGAAGGCAGGTTCCAGCAGACCCACCTCTCCCACCTCAGCTGGCGAGTGCACCTGGCACTAGTGCCCAGTCTGGACCCTCCTCCGGTGGCCCTGTACCACCTGTGGGTGGAAGCGCTGCAGGGGATGGGGCCCATCCCCCCTCTCCAAGCGTGGCTGGAGGAGAACCACCACTCACCCTCCGTAGCATCCAGACTGTGGTGCATAGGGAGATCCGGGACTCTGTTCTTGGGCCCCTACGCCAGCTTGAGGCAGAGGTGGCACAACTTACAGGCATGCCTGTTGCCTGGCCTACACAGCCCCCAGTACAGCCCCATCCTGGGCAGTGAAGGAACAGTGGCAACTGCCCATGGGTGGGGATATCAGTTCCACTGTTGCCATCTGTGGGCTCATGGGCTCTGGATATCCAAACATCCATCCCCGTCAATTGTGTAACCCCCCCCACATGTGTCATACACCATCCCTGTATGCGTCTTGTTTGTCTTGTCTGTTGACCTACCCAACCTACCTCCCCAGCTATACTGACTTCCTTCACCTGACATACCACTCTCACCTGAAAAAAAAAAAAAAAAGGGCACTCTGTACCCACAAAAAAATTATGCCCCATACATAGCTGCCCATTCCGCACATATGTCTGCTGGACATGGAAACTATCAATTACAATTGGCTGTACAACAAGTATTATTGTTGTCCTGGCAACTCTCTCAGGGGTGGAAGGTTTCAAATGTCACACCAAATTACATACATATGCACAGCTGTTGCTGATGAAGAAATGGGCAGCTATGGGCCTTACCTACATCCCTCCTGCAAAACCCAAGCTTGTTTCCCTACTGTCTTACCCTCTTTGTGACCCCTTTTTCACCACTTTCCTGTCTCCCCATTTTCATTTCTTTCAAAGAAAATAGCGCGGGTGTGTGCAAGAATAAGTGCGTTTAAGCGGTTGTAAGTGGGTGTGCGCGGAGCTGAATGCCAGTGCGCATGAGTGAGCTCCACGCAAACCAGTGCTAACCCGGTTACAACTGCTTAAAATTGCCTTAGTCACTCTGATTGACAGTTCCTGTCGTCAGTTCAAAAGCAAAATAAAATCCCACTATCAGTCCCAAACCCAGGACCTTGGAAACAGTAGTCTGCATGACTTACCACTAAGCCATGACTATTATACAAGAACATTGTGCTAAAATAAATATATCATGTAATAGTAGGAATGAATGTAAAGGGAATATAGGATGTGTAGTACACAAAGCATGTCATGTATATTTACTGTCAAATCTAGTGGATATCTATGATAGTAGTGTGTGAACAGAAACAGCCATGCTAGTTGGTAGCTAGTAGGTAATAATGTCACTGTAGCACCTTGCAAGCCACACACATACTCACAGCAGGATAATCACTGCCCATACCCCACAACCTGTTACAGGAACACATCCGGACCAAGTAATAAAATATGTGGAGCAAAGGGCCAAAACCAGGGAGACATTACAAATAATGTTACAACAAACTTAGACAGTTCAGAGAGTAACAGGTTCTGCATTTTGTGGGATGTTTGGAAGGGTATGAAGTCTGAAACTTAAATGTTTGTCACTATATTCTGACTTGAGCCCAGAGTGATTTGGCAGAAAAAGCTGTGCATGAGATATTGACCAAAATATGAGGCAGAAATGTGGACAACCTGCAAATATTTGTACACATGAGAGGTCTGACACCACCATATTTGAATAGTTAAGAGCCTAGACATAGCAACAGTGACTGAGTTACAGGGATGCCCCACAGACTCCATGTGAAATGTACAAACAGTAAGCAGAAAGGTGTTACAACACATGCAATGGTAACTATGAAGTCCTGAAAGTATGCACCACTTGCATGGCAGAAAAAGTGCAGTAATACATATGCTCATGCTATCCCACAGTCACAACTGCAGCATACCAGACAATTTAATGGGTGTACCCCACTGATATGTACCATTCCATGAGGCAGATAACAGATGCACCTGAGAGTCTCTGGGGCCTGCTCAGCAGCATACTCAAATACCCTAATAGATGTCAAGGCCCACACCATGGCCAGACCACACTGCATGCTGTAACACCCTAGCAGATATAGCAAGCATTCCAAGGTGTGAATGTACATGGAAAATAGGAAAGCCACAGCAGCAACTACAGCCAGGACCCCTAGCAGGCATACAAGTAGTGACTGTAAAGGGCAAATATTGAAGCCATAGCAACAAAGTGCAAGAGCCACTGCTATACACCAGTTACACCACATGTCCCACAGGAAAAAAACACACACACACACACACACACACACACACACACACACACACACACACATTAACAGTAGTAGTAGTCGTAGGTGTCAGTGTACATACACAGTTAGTACAGGAAACTGGAGAAATGAATGGAGAAATGTTAATCTACAACACAGCTGGAAATATGAGAGATACCAACCTTTACACTCACAGAACATTGTCCACAGCATACCAGCATGGTCCCTGCCCTTAAAATCTGAAAGGGCTATGCCTATCTCACATACCTTTTTATAGCACTGTTCTGAAATCACAGTGAGAACTGCAATCAGTACACAACTGGCTGCATGCAATTAGCAAATGCTGGCTAACAATTGGTGCAGAGGCCATCACATGGACACATGCAGATACCTACAAAAGCATGCTGTACTCCCAGTCCACACATGCAATACTTTCATTGCACCCTGAGGAGGAAGTGAGAGACAGAGAGAGAGAGAGAGACAGAGACAGAGACAGAGACAGAGAAAAACAAAATTAAATATACACAAACAAAACTGGTCAGCAACAGCCACCTGAAAGCTGACAACTGGCAAGTGGAGCAGCAGGACACAAAACCATGTGGCAACACAAGCAGCTGTGACAAACACAGGTAATGTTAAGTAATACTATAAAGGTCTACACACTGTGAACCCTCCATATGTGTCATTGGTCTGTATCCATATGTATATGAAGATGTGCAAAGGGCAGGGGACATACAGCAACTATCAGTGAAGGCTGTACATACATTTGTATGTGAGAGCATCTATGTGCACATATCAATGTAGGTTGACTGTAGGTTGTAGTGCAATGTACAAAGTAGGTTTCACAGTTATATATGTTTAGCAGTATGTCAGTGTGTGTATAGAGTATGGTAAACAAACATGTTGATATACCTATCTATCATATGGATACCTATGTATGTCAAAATATGTATGTATGTATATATATATATATATATATATATATATATATATATATATATATATAATAGGCATATATGTATACATACATAGAGAGAGATGTAGGAATACATAGACAGATGTAGATAGATAGATTATGTACATATATATATGTAATACACACATACAAATATAGATATATGTAGATACATATACATAGACAGACAGATCTGACTATCTACAGATATGACTGTATATGACGACCTCAACACCCCTGTCCCACCCCTCTGTCACTCTCACCCCTCTCTGTCACACCCTCTCCATATCTATAGCAATATATGTACATCAATATATATATGTGTATATGTATACAGACAGATATATATATATATATATATATATATATATATATATATATATATATATATATATATACATATAGATATATCTATATACATATATATATATATATATATATATATATATATATATATAGAGAGAGAGAGAGAGAGAGAGATGTATATATATTCTGAGTGAGGCACATGTGTACAGATGTATTGCAACAGGTGCCTGGTGACAAAGGCATGGCGTGAACACCAGTGTCAAAACTGGAGTACCATACCCCATTTCAAATCACCTACACCAGTAACCACCAGATATGTGATTGGCTGCCCACCACTGCATGTGTCAGGGGTGAACAGGGTCATAAATATGTACAATAGTCCCCCCAATGATATTCACAGTGGCACACTATTCCTGGAATACCTACACATGGTATATGTCAGCAGACATGGTGTGTCTGCTATGGACATGTAGGTCAGTGTACCCCTCCACACCACATAATGGCTGCCATGGTATGTACCTCACATGACATCTACAGATATGGAGAAGGACACAGTGACATGTACAACACTGTGACAATGCACTCAAACACATTACCAATTCACAGTGACTGACAACACCACAGAGTACACACATACTACCCACATAGAGGTTACCACTCCTGGATTTACATACTTAAGTCACACCCATGACAGATGCCCAACAACCATAGTAACACCTCACACCATCCACAACCTAAATGACTGCTGTGTGTCATCCATGCCACTGCAATAGAGAGCACATGTTGAGGTAAAGGTTCCTACCCACAGATATGACATACCCTGCAATAAACCACACAGTGTTAAGAAGCAAGTCTCCCCATGAGTACATGTCACACATACCCCTGCTGAATGTTAGTCAGATAGGTAATATGCCATATGAGTCACCCTGTGTAACTGTTTGACAGCAGCAGGTACCATCACACCACATGTGTCACAATGGTCAGGGTAGAAGAACAGTATGCTGCTATAGTCCCAGGGGCAATAGCATATTGTATAGTATTGTATTGTAATGTATTGTATTGTGTTGTATTGTATTGGTATGTTGAGGTGCCTCCTTCGTGGAGTGGAACCACTGCTGCTGTGTGCCAGTGTACAGGTACATATCCTGTAGTCAGGCTAGTGTTACATAGCACTTCTATATGTGTGTTTATCTCCTGTCGGAGTTCATGTAGCATGCAACCGGGGATACCATCAGGTCCCATTCATGTTGTGTATTCTGCTTTCCTGAGGGCAGCTCTCACCTGGACATCTGTGATGACAGGGAGGTTACAGTCAGCTGGGATAACTATGTCTTATTTTGGGGGAGAGGGAGGGGTGAAACCTGCACTGAACCTGTCTGCCACAATGTTGTCAATATCTGTGGTTTCAGTGAATTATTTGTTGTTGTGTACTAACTATGAGCATAGTGGAGGGATTCTGACCAGGTTGCTAACATAACTGAAGAAGGCCTTGTAGTTATCTGTAGTGTCCCTCTTGATTTCCCTCTCAAAGTTGCCCATGGATGTTTGTATGAGGGAAAATAGATCCTTACTAGTGCTGCTCAGACATGCCTTCCCTTTATGGAATTATGCTCTGTCTTGCAATAGCTTCCATCTTTTGTAATACAATCTGTCTATGGCTGGGGTCCACCAGACAGGATGCTGTCCCTTTGTGGAGAGTGTCTTGGTCATATATGGGATTGCATGATCCATGCATTCTCGGAGATGTCCGTAGAAAGCATTTGTGAAGGGGTCAGCATTGTGGGTTGTGTCTTCCATTGGCCCATTGGGCTGAAAGGATACCATGTCACTGTTACAAAGTGTAAAGTTTGCATTTGCAATGTTATTCACTATAGTTGTTTGTGCTGGTGGTGGAGGTGGGATATGTATATCCAGGGCAATTAGTTTGTGGTCAGCTCACAGTAGTTGATGATGTAGCCCATGCAGTACCTAGATACAAACCCCCAGAGTGAGGAGGTGCTCTGGACCTGAATCAGTGTTCTGACTGCTGGGGTTTGGTAGTATGTCGTATGGAGTGTGCCAGGTACTGTTGCACAGTTGCTGGCTGAGCACTGATACCTGGCCATTTACATGTGTATCCTCCAATAGACAGACAGATGCTATATATGTGAGATATGTCATATCATAACAGTCGAGTAGCTTGTGTAGTATGTGTGCCAAATTCTGCTGACATATATTGCTGATATCAGGTTATTTCCTTTTTCAGGAACATGGCTCACCTGCGAAATCCAGCTTACTCCGCAGCTGAGGATGAGTAGATACACCAGAGCCTGGTGCGGGATTATGCAATACTCTTTTCCTGCACCAGCCAGTATCAGCAGGAGAAGGCTGCACTGTGGCAAGACCTGGTCCGTTGGGTAAATGACATAGGCACGCATAATAGGACATATGAGCAGGTACAACATCAGTGCAGTAATTTAATCAGAAATGTCCATCAGCGTGCGTCGGATATCCACAGGCAACAGGTCGCCACAGGTGGCGGGGTGGCTACACATCCCCCACTCACCAGACTGGAGGGATTACTCATGAGTGTAGTGGCTCCAGTCTGCCAACAACAACAACAGCAGCAGACATGCATTATGATGGAGGCTGGAGCCACGCAGCAGCAAGACTATGAGCGTGCAGGTAATATGCCATATGTATAGTTGAATGTTGTGTACACTGGTAGTTAATGCATGTGTGAGGTGTGTTCTTGGTTTGTAGCTGCCATCATAGTATTTAATGTGCAAGTGTGATATCCTCAATATCAGCAGCTGACCTGTGAAAGGCGACTGTTGTACTACTGACCTGTATCATACTCAGTAACAATGGCACAGTTGTGCCCACTGACATTAGTTTCCTCACTTCTGCAGGTCCCTCCGGTGTAACAGCAATGCAGCCTATCCATGCTGGTGAGTGTGTATTAACAATACCTTTAATAGTCTTGATAGTAATAGTAATATTAGGCTCACTTAGTAGTGCTCTGTGTATGCATGCAGGTGTGTCTGTGTCTGTGTGTTGATATCTCGCATACTGAGTAGTGTACAACTGTGTGCAACTGTGTGCAACTGTGTGCATGTGTGCACGTGCATGTGCATGTGTGCATGTGTGCACGTGTGCATGTGTGCATGTGTGCACTTGTGCATGTGTGCATGTGTATGTGTGCACGTGTGCATGTGCACATATGTGCATGTGTGCATGTGTGCATGTGTGCATGTGTGCACCTATGCATGTGTGCATGAGTGCATGTGTGCACGTGCACATGTGTGCATGTGCACATGTGTGCACGTGTGCATGTGCGCATGTGTGCATGTGCACCTGTGCATGTGTGCATGTGTGCATGTGCGCACCTGTGCATGTGTGCATGTGTGCATGTGTGCACGTGTGCATGTGTGCATGTGTGCATGTGTGCACCTGTGCATGTGTGCACCTGTGCATGTGTGCATGTGTGCACATGTGCATATCTGGACCTGTGCATGTGTGGATGTGTGCATCACTGGTAATGTTGTGTAGACATTGTAAACTGTGTTTCCTGTTTCCCTCCCACAGGTTCTGGTGCTGCTCTGGTGTCATGCAGCAGGGAACCTGAATCAGGTGCCATTGGTACTGATAATGATAACATCTGTGTAATGGCACAGGAAGGTTTGCCAGGGTCCATCATTGGTCAGCCGATTGACAATACACAGCTGTCAACCCCATCAATGCGCACAGTTATCCTGCCAATACACCCTTTGTCATCAATGTCCCTAGGTGATGGACAGCATACAGTGGGCATTGACCAGGGTAATGTGGTATCTGTGGCACATGCCTCCCCACACAGCAGCCATGGGCATGGCCCTGAGATGGTACCACACAGACATATGTCCAGTGGTTCTCGTGGGAGCATCCGTGGCCGTACTGCTCCTGTCAGACGTGCCCACAGAGGTCTTACAACCTCAGCTATGTTTCGGGCTGTCATGCAGGCACAGTCATGTATGGAACAGTACACCAGACAGGGTCTGAGGGAGCTGACAGCATGTCGCACAGCCATGACTGACAGTATGCGTGACATTGCGGCTGCCATCCATAATTTCACAGATGTCATAGACAGACGTTGTGGGGACATATTAGACTGGTTCCACAACTACATGTCTATGAGCCAGGGCGATGTTGGACGGTTGAGGTGTCGACGTGGGTGTATGCCAGCAACAACAGCAGCTGGCAGTCGTCGCGGATGACAACAGGGCCGCGGCCGCCCCCATAGTGCCAGCAGCAGCCCCAGCAATGCTGAGTCTGTGCTGTCATCAGACCGCCCCAGGAGACCACGTGCACATGGCTCTGGCCAGGCCTGACAGGGATCTGTATCCAGTCAACAAACACCTGCTTCTGATGACAGTACCCAGTCTGGGTTGGTACTGGATATGGTCCGTAGCACTCCTGCAAGGCACAGGTACCGTGTCCGTGGCCAGAGACACTGATCTGTATGACCTGGCAGGTACATTCTGTGGCTGTCCACAAACACCAGTATATGGCAGCCATGAGGTGGAACTGTGTGCATCCATACACACATGCGAATTGACAACACCTAGGGCTACCGCATACACGCACACACTGCATCAACATTGCCCCACCTTGTACTGCTGTCCCTCACCAACACACATACACATACATGTCAATTGGTGGTATCGGTGGCTGACTCAGGCATACCAAGTTCACACCCTGTGCATATGATGAAACTGTGCCACTTCCTGCAATCTGTAACATCAGTGCAGGTACAGGTTAACATGTTGCTGATGCACAGGGTGACTACATAGACGTGTAGTAATAGTATCATGTTGTTAACAGTACTGTGTGCTGAAATAATTGTGGGTATATCACAGCATGTCTGATACAGTAAGGGTATGATTGTCATGTACTGTTGTCTACACCCATGGTAAGTACCATAGTGTATCATCTGCACATGTTGGCATACTGGTGGTAAGGATGTCAACAGAAGGCTACATACATAGGTAGCACAGGGGATAAGGTAATGAAAGTATTAATACGCAATGATGGACATGTAAACTGCAAGTGGCATGTTGCCCACACTGGACTCTGCAATGCGGATGTTTGAGGATGTTGATATGTGTGCAGTACTACACGACTGGTACAGGACACACAGGAGCACCCTAGCACTACAAGCTCACATCTCATACCATGCTAGACAGCCCCAACACACAAAACTAACTGTCACAGAAGGGAGAGTCCCCATACATGTCAGGGATACTGTTGTGGCAGGCCAGGTAGCATACATCCTACTAAGTATGGAACCACTGAGTGAAGGCTCAGTGTCTGTTATTTGACATGTGTATTACTGCAGGTATGAGCACATGGGTTTCCATCCAGTTATTGTACATCCTGATGGTACATGGTCTGTACACTTGTGTGCGCTGAGACTGGACCCTAGCCATCTGACCTGTGTATTTCCATGTACATGTGCATAGTGCCTGCATATTTGCAGTGTTACCTACTGGAAGTGGTACAGTTTGTTTGTTGTACAATGGACTACATGCAGCCCTGCTTACTGTAGCTTTGTTTGCATGCATGTTTGCTTACAATTACCCTGGAATACTGATCCCACATGCAATGTATAGTTACAGAGCTTCTGTGGACTCCTAGTGACATCTGCATAGCTTACTATATGTATGTCCATGTCTCACTTGACAGAACGTCACTGTTTGTCCTGTTCACATGTACGTTGCCTGTGACATATTGCATATGACTTACCTGGCATTTGTCCACGTGAGCAGTCATATATGCCACTGCTAACTAATCACAGGCACTACACCCTCACATACTCATCTTCTGTTGAACCATCTGCTTCGCTAGGGATGGCTTGCACCTGTCAGCCCTGGGCTTTCGGATATTGGCAAAGGCTTTTGCTACCCCCATAGTGCCTTTGTTAGGCAAGGCTCAAATGACAAACCTACCTTCATAGGTATCACAAGGGATAAGAAACTAAGAGTAATGCTACTCAACGCCAGAAGTCTAAACCTCAAGATGCATGCACTCAAAACTATCCTTAGCATGGAGAACATCGATATCTGTGCAGTAACAGATACCTGGTTCAGGGCTACTGAGAGCACCCCAGCACTACCAGGTTATACATCATACCATGCTTTTCAGCCCCAAAACTTGGACCGAACCACAAAAGGAGGGGGAGTATTGATATTCATCAAAGATACCCACACCTCCAGGTTGGTGGCAAAGCACCAAGCATCAGAGACTATCCATGTGCAACTAACAATGGGTAAAACTGCCTTCCAGGTTATAGCCTGCTACAGACCACCCTCCCAAATCCAAGAACTGCACTCGGCCTTCCTGAGAACAGTGGAAAATATGAAGGTCTCTTCAAACACCATTATATTGGGCGACTTCAACTACCCAAACATAGACTGGGAGCATGACTCTAGCTCCAACACCCTAGCCCCAAGATTCCTAGAATATATGAACTCAAATGCTATGGAACAACTTGTTACCACTCCCACAAGAAGGGAAAACATACTGGACCTGATCATCACCAACATGGGGACTCTATGCTCCAGACCAGAAGTGTATCCCTCACTGGTAAGATCAGACCATAAACTAATCTCACTGGATATTCACATCCTGACCCCACCTCCTGCCCAGAAAACCACAGTGAACAACTTCTCTAAAGCAAATTCACACTCCTCAAAACTGAGGTGGAAACCTTCAAAGCCCCCGGGCCTGTGGAAAATATGGACCAGACCACAGATTCCTCTATAAACGCATTCTATGGACACCTTCAGGAATGCATGGATCATGCGATCCTGAATAAAACCAAGACCCAATCCTCCAAAGGCAGACGTCCTGTCTGGTGGACCCCAGCCATAAACAAACTATACAATAGAAGGAGGAAGCTACTAAATGATACAGCAAAATCCCAAAAAGGGAAGGCATCACTGATCAGTATTAGCAAAAAAGTACGGGCACTCATAAGATTTTCTAAGGCCAGCTTCGAGATAAAATTGCACAGGACACTAAGGATAATCACAAGGCTTTCTTTAGTTATGTTAGGAACCTGGGTGGTAATTCTCAGATATGCTCAGAGGTAGTCCAAAATGTCAATAGAAACAACAAACCCACAGACATTGCCAACATCCTAGCTGACAGGTTCAGTGCAAACTTCTCCCCCCCTCCACACCGAAAAGGCAAATATTTATCCCAGCAGAGTGCTGCCCCCCTGACATCTCAGATGCTCAGGTAAGAGCCGCCCTCTCCAAAGCAATAAACACTGCATCAATGGGACCAGACAGTGTCCCGGGCTGTGTCCTACATGAACTCCAAGAAGAGCTACACCCAAACATAAAACTACTGTTCAATCCCAGCCTTACTACAGGATATGTGGCCAAAGAGTGGTGTACAGCAACAGTGGTCCCTCTACAGAAAGGTGGTGCCTCAACGGATCCTGGACACTATCGCCCCATAAGCCTGACTAGCTTGGTCTGCAAAGCTATGGAAAGGATCATCATGGACCTCATAAATAAAGATATTGGGGACCTACAGACTGGATCATACCCAGTTTGGCTTTGTTAAGGGCAGATCCTGCCTCTCAAACCTGGTTGATTTCTTTGAAACAGTCACCAAGGCCATTGAAGGTGGTCCACACAGCCTACCTGGACCTTGCAAAAGCCTTCGATACAATACCCCACTCGGGCATTCTAGAGAAGCTCACCAGCTTAAATATAAACCCCTATGTCACTAGATGGATTGCACACTGGCTCAAGGACAGAACCCACATGGTTAGAATTGCTGGAGCCATGCCAGACTCCAAACCAGTTACAAGTGGTGTCCCACAAGGCTCAGTCCTGGGACCTCTTGTTCGGTATATATTTATCGGAGGTACAGGCCAACACGGAAGGACTGTGGCTGACCAAATTCGCAGATGACTGCAAACTGGCCACCATAATTGACTCTCCAGCCGACACAAGCATCCTCCAAAAGGGCCTCATAGAAACAGACAACTTGTGCCAGAGCCATGGCCTCAAGCTGAATGCCAAAAAGTGTATAGTCATACCCTTTGGCAAAACAAAGTGCCCACAAAGTACCACATAGGTGGTAATCCATTAAGTACAGAAGAAGTAATTAGGGACCTGGGGACCCAAGTTGATAGCAATCTCTCATTTGACAACCACATGGCCAAAGTGGTTAGAAAAACATTTTATATAGCCCACCTCATCATGAAGGGATTCACATCTAGATCAGGGGAGGACATCGTGCCTCTTTACTCATCCCTCATCAGGCCCATAATTGAGTACAATGCCCCTGTTGGGATGTACCTTACCAGACACCTGCAGCAACTGGAAAGACCCCAAAAGTACCTCACCAAGAGGATCAAAGGGCTCAAACAGATGCCATATGCTGACCGGTTAAAGAATCTCCAGCTCTACTCAGTGGCATACCGCCTGTTCAGAGGCGATCTGTGCCTGATGTATAAAGCCATGTCAAACCCGGAATTAATGGGCATGCTGCACCTCAGAATATCCAAATCCCATCGAGCTACATGCTCAAGAGACTTGAACCTCAGCACTGAAATAAATAGGACATGCTGGAGGGACAGATTCATAACCCAGAGGCTCCCTTCACTCTGGAATAAAATCCCAGTCCAGGTTAGGCCGAGTCCCTCATTGACTCTCTTCAAGAGGAATCTTGATGAGTGGATGGGATATCGTAGGTTTACCCTGGGTATCACTTCTGTGTCACTGTTAGACAGAGGCACAGTATACTAACCTCGAAAAAGGGCATAGCAAGATAAATTTACAATGGATGGCGACAGCCAAACACATTCTGGCAAGGTTTATAAATGCCCTAGGGCAGATAGCCTAGTATGAACCTATGAACCTATGTATCTTGTTCCCCATTGGCCCTATGTGCTGTTAATCACCATGGCAATCACAATACTATGGTAGCATGTGCAAATGTCAGTTGACAGTCACCTCCATGATACAGTTGTGGAATAAGTGGGTCATGTGGCAATGTCACAGCTGCCACATGTACACAGTCAACCCTCTCCCCTACACATGGGCGTACAACACATGTATGAGATGGAACCACATAGCCAAACTGGGGACTAAGCACTCTGAACCCAGTACTGGCATAACCTGTCAGGTGGCATGAAATACTACAGTGACTACAATACCAGTCTGATGTAGACCTACACTGACAGCAATACAAGCACGTGAACACACTGGGCCATTCGTGGAGCCTAAGAATAGCATCCTGCCTGAGCGGCAGACACCTCTGCAGCTGGCACACAGGCATATGTTATGCCAGAACACATCACGCATAACACATAGCACACAAATCCTGTGTGCCAAACAGTCACAGCCTGTATGGCTAGACAACACACCTGCTACAGTTGTGTTAGGTACCTTTATTGTCCGGTACAGTGAGGTCATGATCACCAGGCTGGACAAGGTGAAGGTCACAGTGATATGCCCATGGGGCACTATGGTCCACCACATAACACAAGCATACAGGTCAGTCAGAGGCATGGACACATATGACTCAGTCATTGTCCATGCCACTATGGTTGACCTGTGATGTACCTCCCTGGACTACATGATAGGGAACATGGAAGGGCTCTCTGAGCATGTGGCACAGGTTGGTATGACCCTGACCTTGGTTGGCATCGTACCCTCACCAGGAATGCTGATGCATTACTGAATGCTGATGAATTACTGTAGCTACAACACCCTAGCTGAAAGGTTCCTAGCATGTAGTCACTGCATTGCTATGGAACAACTTGTTACCACTCCCACAACAGGTGAAAACATGCAGCACCTGTTCATCAACAACATGTAGACTATATGCCCCAGAACAGATGTGTATCCCTCGCTGCTAGGTTGATACCATCTACATATCACACTGTATATACACATACCACATGCAGCACCCACACAGAAGACCACAGTCATAATGTTATCCAGTGCAAATACCATGTATTCACATGTGGCAGGTGTCAGACATGGTAACTATTGAAGGTCACAGGTACATATGTGTATTTGGCACACACATACATCATCTGTGTCCATTGCCATTACTGGTTTAATCGATGTCATGCATTATTGTGAACAACAACCCACACACATGGGCATTCTGTGTGGCAAAAACACACGTGGCATGTCTGGAATCCAAAGCCATAACTAACTGTGCTATGACAGTAGTGAGAGATGCAGTAGCAGAGTGTGCTATTTGCATTACTGGGAGATTTGCCCTCTTCTGCTGTACTTGTAGGGTATTGACATCACATCTGTGTAGAGATTGGAATATGCAGCAGCTGGTGTGTTGTACTGGTTGGCAAAAGGGTCAGTTCTCTTACACATGTAATTGCACACACACTACTTTCACCCTCTCCCACACACACTTGCAGGATTCAAACTCCTATCTAATTATATTATGACACTCAAGACGGACGCATTAGCGGAGCGCGCTATTCACATTATTGGGAGGTTTCGCTTCTCCTGCTGTACTTATAGGGTGCTGACATCATCAGTGTTTAGAAAGGGGAATGTGCATCCTGTAGTGTGTTCTCCTAGTTGCCAAAAGGGACATTTCATTCATATAGACTTGCACACACACTAACCCCCTCCACACATACTGAGCATTTGCAGGATTCAAACCCCTACCAAACTATGTTATGACACGCGAGCCGGACACATTAGCAGAGCGTGCTATTCGCATTACTGGGAGGTTTTCCTTCTCCTGCTGTACTTATAGGGTGCTGACATCATCAGTGTTTAGAAAGGGGAATGTGCATCCTGTAGTGTGTTCTCCTAGTTGCCAAAAGGGGCATTTCTTTCATACAGACTTACACACACACGAACTCCCTCCACACATACTGAGCATTTGTAGGATTCAAACCCCTACCTAACTATGTTATGACACTCGAGACAGACGCTTTAGCAGAGCGCACTTTTCGCATTACTGGGAGGTTTCTCTTCTCCTGCTTTACTTATAGGGTGCTGACATCATCAGTGTTTAGAAAGGGAAATGTGCATCCTGTAGTGTGTTCTCCTAGTTGCCAAAAGGGACATTTCTTTCATACAGACTTGCACACACACTAACTCCCTCCACCCACACTGAGCATTTGCAGGATTTAAACCCCTACCTCATTATGTTACGACACTCGAGATGGACGCATTAGCAGAGCGCACTATTCGCATTACTGGGAGGTTTCCCTTCTCCTGCTGTACTTATAGGGTGCTGACATCATCAGTGTTTAGAAAGGGGAATGTGCATCCTGTAGTGTGTTTTCCCAGTTGCCAAAAGGGACATTTCCTTCACAAAGACTTGCACACACACTAACCCCACACACCCACACCGAGCATTCGCAGGATTTAAACCCCTACCTAATTATATTATGACACTTAAGGGAGACGCATTAGCAGAGCGCACTATCTGAATTACTGGGTATCTATTCTGCACCTGCAGTATTTATAGGATGCTGACATCATTATTTCTACAGAGGTATGTACATCTAGTACTACCTGTCAGGTGGGGGATAGCATATATATGCATTTGCAGCCACCTACGTCAGGGTCAGATATGCACATCACACTGGCAGGTTATGTTTTATACCATGCTTCGTGACCACAGGACCTGTAACACACAACACAACCAGTCCTGACCACCCCTCCCACATCCAGGACACACACTTTGCTTCCCTGGGAACAGTGCCAAGATATGCAGGTGTTCACATACACCATTCCAGTTGTTAACGCCAGGTACAGGCATATTGTGTGTGGGAACTACTCAGGCCTCTACAACATTACCCTACAGCCACTACAATTTGTGAGTCCATGTGCTATGGCAGAACCACTCACCACAGCCACAAGGGGAATACATATTGCACCTGACCATCTACAACATGGGTACTCACTGTTCCACACCAGAGGTAGACCACCATTGTTGATATCTGACCATACCCACCTTTCCCTGGCCATCCATATCCCATCCCCACCCCCAGGCAAGGTTGTCACTGCAAACAAACTGTATTTATCAAAAGCAGACTTTACACTTGTGAAGACTGGGGTGGAAGACTTCAAAGGACCCATGCTGGGGAGTATACAGGCCACTCTGCATAATCCTTGACAATTGCATTCTATGAGCATGTGGAAGGTTTGCATTGATCATGCTATCCCAAATATACCCATGACTGCTCCACAACAGGACACCTGTCAGATGTACACCAGCCATATATGAGCTGTCCAACAGACAGAGTGAGCTAATACATTGCAGAGCAGTAGCCCACAGAGGGAGGACATCTCTGAACAGTACCGGCACGACACTTCAATCCCTCATAATCATCACGACACAGTGTTGACAGTAAAATTGTCCAGACAATGCAGATAAGGCTCCCCTCAGTCTGTTATTGACGCCCACTTACTGTTAGAGCTCCTCAGCAACCCTCTTCCAGCACACACCAACAACATGGCTGTGGCTTAGCAAATTCAAACCCTGGAATCTCCACTGTGTCCCTGCTTGACAGAGGCACAGCACACTAGCCTCACACGGTGCCTTATGTGACCTACTTTACAGTGGCACAGTAGCCTACTGTACTGGGGAGGCAGACACCAAGCACACTCTGGCTAAGCTGTCATTCCCTAGGGCAAACAGCCTAGTGTTGACCTCTACACCCATATGTTTAATTGTCAGATGCACATTATTTGTTGCTGATAGACTGTTTGCACGTCTATATTGCCATAGCATTCCCTGTTTGTATAAACAACTTGTGTATCTGTGGAAGATGTTTGCATATGGGAGGGATCCACTATATCACGTATGTCTCTGTAGTCATTTAACTGTGTGCACTGGGCAGATTGCTGTAATGTGTTTGGTTCCTGGAATAACACGTACAAATACCAGATATGTGTGGCCAACTGCTAAATTGAGATTTGGCCTAAGTGTGTGAGCATGCCCAGTTCAGCCTTCCCATGGCATGTTGTCTGACATATGTCTCATTTATCAAAGTGTGCGAGCATGCCCAGTGTGAGCTTTCCATATGTTGAACTCTGCAGCCTACCACATTTGTGGATGAGTGTGAACTTCAACAAATATCTCCCGTTTATGGTTGTGTGTTGTGTGTCATGTTGTGTAGTTACTGTCCAACTGCTTTGTGTGTGAACACAACAGGGATTATACTGTGCCTGCAGGGTTTGCATGGGATACTTTGCATACAGTTGCCAACATCCTTTCATACTGACATAACACTGTAGTACCGTATAGTGTACTGGTTCAGTACTTTCACTGTGGTGGACAGTATCCTGGGCTTTAGTCCTATCACTGCTTTACATTTCCATAGTGAGCACAACAGCCTGGTTAGGGGCCAGTTGTGCACATCTGACCATGTTGCATTATGTTCAGATATGAACTACTTAAACCAGGCTTGTCCAACATTGGTAGTGTATTCCACAACATAGGTGTACATTTGCAAACACCAGAGATGTGCCCTAGGCCATTTCTAATGCTAGTCAGAGAGTGTGTTTGTCCTTCAACACTCATTGTAAGTGGAGTTTGCCATGACATATGTCATGGTTAGTATACTGTGCCTCCGTCTACCTGTGACATAACAGTGATACCCAGGGTAAACCTACCATCTCCCATCCACTCATCAAGATTCCCCTTGAGGAGAATCGATGAGTGACTCTATGGATAACCTGTACTGGGAGTTTACTCATGAGTTGGGGTGGCTTCTGTGTTATGGATCATGCAGTACAGCTTGTCCTATGTATGTCAGTGCTGGGGTTCAGGTCTCTCATGTGCATAGCTCACTGCCATTCAGATTGTACAAGGTGCAGAATGTTCATTGATTCCAGCTTGAACATGGCTTTATACATCAGGCACAGCTTGCCTCTGGGTGGGCAGTATGGCAGTGTGTGTAGCTGCAGTTTGTTTTATCAGCAACACATGGCATCTGTTCAAGCTCTTTGATACTCCTGGTGAGGTACTGTTGGGGATTTTACAGTTGATGGAGGTGTCTGCTTAGGTACATCCCACAGGGGCTATTGTAGTCAATTGTAACACTGATGAAGGATGACTGCAGAGCCACAATGACCTCCCCTTATCTAGATCTGACAACCTTCATGATTAGGTGGGTATATGGTATGTTTCTGTAAACACTACAGCCGCATGTTTGTCCAATGCAGGATATCTATCACCTTGTGTCCCCAGGTCTCTCATTACATGTTAAGTACGTAATGGGTTAACACCTATGTGGTAATTGGTGGGCACTTACTGTATATCCACTGGAGTTGACTATACACTTTTCTGCAATTAGCTTGCTGACATGGCTATGGCACCAGTTGTCTGTTTCTATGTGGCCCTTTTGTGGGATGCTTGTGTCAGCTGGAGGGTCAGATATGGTGGGCAGTTTGTAGTCCTCTGCAAACATGTTCAGACACAGTCCTTCCATGTTGGCCTGTACCTATGGAACATATATACCAAACGAGGGAGGTCCCAGGACCAAGCCTTGTGAGATGCCAGTTATATCTGGTTTGTAGTCTGATATGGCTGCAGCATGTCTGACCATGTCAGTTCTGTCCTTGGTCTGGTTTGCAACCCCTCTACTGACATAGGGGTTTATATTTAAGCTGGTGAGCATATCTATAATGAACACGTAGGGTATTGTATGGAAGCCTTTGCAAGGTCCAGCTACGCTGTGTGGACCACATTGCCCTCATCAGTGACCTTAATGACTGTTTCAAATGAGTCAAACATGTTTATGGGCAGGATCTGCACTTAAGAAAGCCACACTGGGTAGGGTCCGGTGTCAGTATGTCCCCAATATCTTTATGTCTGCAGTACATGCTGATACTTTCCATAGCTGTGCAGACCAAGTTTCTCAGGATTCTGGGGTGGTAGTTTTCAGTATCCATTCAGGCAACACCTTTGTTGAGAACGACCACTGTTGTTGTACACTGCTCTTTGGGTACATATCCTGTGGTAAGGCTGACATTGAGCAGTAGTGTGATTAGGCATTCCATTCTTATTGGAGTCCATGTTGGACTCAGCCCAGGACACCATCTCATACCATTGCTGCTGTGTGTTTTGCTTTGTAGATGCTGGCTGTTACCTCAGCATCTGCAATGTCAGGGGGCCAGCAATCTGCTGGGATAGATATTTTGCATTCTGGGGGTGGGGGGTTTGCACTGCACCTGTCAGGATGTATGTTGGCAATATGTGTGTGTGTTTGGTATGTTGTTTGTAATATTTGTGTGATTCAGAGCATATCTGTGAATTCCCAACACAGTTCCTACCATCAGCTGAGGAAGCCTTGGGATTATCCTTAGTATCCTGTACAATTTGTATCTTCATAGGTTCATAGGTTCATACTAGGCTTTCCACCCTAGGGCATTTGTAAGCCTAGCCAGAGTGTGTGTGTCTTTCGCCACCCCTTGCTATGTGAATATTATGGCCGTTTATGATTTGCTTTGCTGTGCCTCTGTCTGGACGTGACACAGTGAAGACCCCCAGTGTAAATCTACGATCATCCATCCACTTGGCAAGATTCCTGTTGAAGATTGTCAGTGAGGGGCTCTGCCTAACATGGAGTGGGATTCTGTTCCAGGGTGTGGGGAGCCTCTGGGTTATGTATCTGTCCCTCCAGCACATCCTATTTCATTATGTGTTGAGGTTGACATCTCTCACTCTCACAGCTCCGATGGCTTTGAGTTTTCTGGGGTGGAGCATGTCCATTACTCCTGTGTTGGACATGGCCTTGTACAACAGACATACAATGCCTCTGTGTAGGCAGTATGTGACTGCATTCAGCTGGGGTGTCTACAGCCAGGCAGCATATGACATATATTTGAGACCCTTTATCTTCTTGGTGAGGTACTTTTGAGGTCTTTCTAACTGCTGCAGGTGTCAGGTAAGGTACATCCCAAATGAGGCATTGTACTAGATTATGTGTCTGATAAGAGAACAGTATAGGGGCACAATGACCTCTGTTGACATAGATGTGAATCCTTTCATGATACGGTGTCCAATATAGACAGTCTTCCTAGCCACATTGGCAATGTGAGTGTCACATAACAGGTTACTGTCCACTTGTGTCCCTAGGTCCCTGATTACTCCTTCCATACATAATGGTTTACCACCTATGTGGTAATTTGTGAGTACCTTGTTTGGTATTTGGTGGGACATTCATACTGTCCAGTGTCTTCAGGATGGCTGGGTGGGGTTCCTGTGTGTGAGAGTGTGGTCTGTAGCATGCTACAGACTGTACAGCAGTCTTGCCTACGGTTAGTTGCACATGGGTGGACTCCAATACCTTGTGCATTGTCAGTTACCTGGACGTATGGGTGTCTGTGCTGAATATGGATACTCACCCTCCTTTAATGTTTTGTTCCAGGTTTTGGGGCCATAACGCATGATGTGTGGTATAACCTGGTAGTGCTGGTGTGCTGTCAGGAGGCTTGCAGCAGGTTTCTGTCACTGCAAAGACATCGATGTTCTCCATACTGGGGAGCGCCTCGGGAGCATGCATATTGAGGTTTACACATCTGGCATTGGTCAGCATTACCCTTATGTTTCTTTCCACTTATGTTTTCTAGGGTGGTGGGTTAGTCTTTTCAGCATTGCCTACGAAAGGCTCTATGGAGGTGGCAAAAGCCTTATCCAATATCCAGACGCCCAGGGGTAACAGGTGCAAGCCATCCCTGAACAGCTGCGTGGCTTATCAAGCATGACATCCCAAGCAGACAGACATTGGATCCCCTTGGAATGACACCAGTAATTGTGCCACTTGTTATAACTGATCATTCTGTGTTTGTACTGTGGCATAATTCTTGGTGAGGGTAGGATGCTGTAAACGGTCAGTGTCATACCGCCTGGACTACATAATCGGAGAGCTCATCTATGTCTCTTTTCATGTAGTCTGGGGAGGTACATCTCAGGTCATTCACACCAGCATGGACTATGACTGCATCATATTTCTACTTGCTTTGGGGTGACCTGCATACTTGTGTTATGTGGCGTATTGTAGCAGCCTACAGGCAGCTTACTGTACCCTTTCCCTTGTTCAGTCTGGTGTGTGGGACAGCAGCGTGTCTCACTATGGAGTCACCTATTACAACTGTATCAGGCATGTTGTTTCTCCTTCTGGCCTGTGACTGTTTGGCACAGCAGCTTTGTATACTATGTGTTGCATGTGCTATGTTTGGAGGTTGTTTGATTGGCTGTCTGCTTTGGAGGACTCTGTTGGTGTGGTGTGTTTGTAATTTGGGCCTCCGGGAATGTTTTTCTGTGTTTATGTCTTTGGTTTGCAGTTGTGATAGGTCTATGTGGGACTGGGTTTGTGGTGTGTGTGGTTACCTTCTCCTCCTGACTAGTTTTGGGAGTACTGAGTTGAGGGAGCTCAGCCTCCAGTTTGGATAAATGGTTGCATCTCTCACATATATTTGTATTTCTTGGGGGGAGTTGAGGGTTGTCTGTGTACTTGGGGCAGGTGTAACATTGCCTCAAGATTCACAGATTCAACTTGTTGTAGCTGGCCTTAGTGGATTGTATGTGTGGACATATTTTATTGCCATACTACTGATCAGTGATTACTTGGTGTGGCCCATATTTTGCACCTGCACAGGGCCTTTAATGGATTCCACATCAGTTTGGAGGAGTGCAATTTTTGCTTTACACATGTTTTTCACTGTGGTTTTCTGGTCAGGGACTGTGGTCAGGATGTGTATATCCAGTGTGATTACTCTATGGTCTGGTTTTACCAGTGAGCAATACACTTCTCATCTTGCCATCCAGTACCCATGTTGCTGATTATCACATCCAGTATGCTTACCCCTCTTGTGGGAGTGGTACGTTGTTTCTGGGCATTTTGGTTTATGGATTCTATGAACTTTTGTCCTACAGTGTTGGAGCTAGTATAATGCTCCCAGTCTATGTCTGGGTATTTTCAGTCACCCAATATCATGTGGTTTGGAGGACGTGATATATTCATGTATTCCAACATAGGCCAGGTGCAGTTCCTGGTGTTGGGACGGTAGTCTGTAGCAGGCTATAAACTGGGAGGCAGTTTTAGCCACTGTTACTTGACCATGGCTAGTCCATGCTGCTTCTTGTTGTGGTACCAACATGGGGTGTGGTTATCCTTGACAATTATTGCTAGTCACCCTCCTTTGTAGCTTGTTCCATGTTTTGAGGCTGTACAGCACAGTATGAGGTGTAACCTGGTAGTGTTAGGGTGCTGTTGTGAGCCTTGACCCAGTTTTCTGTTACAGCACAGATATCAACATTCTCCATACTGGGTGAGTTTAGACTGCATGCATCTTGCTGTTTAGACTTCTGGCATTGGGTAGCATTACATCTAGGTTCTTATCCCTTCTGATACCTATGGAGGTAGGTTTGTGTTTTGAGCCTTACCTATTCAGGGCACGCTGTGGGTTACAACAGCCTTTGCCAGTATCCATATGGCCTGCACTGATAGGTGCACGCCAATCCTAGCAGGTGGAGCATCATGTCATGCTCAGCATGTCATCCCAGGCTGGCACACATTGGATCCCCTTTGACTAACTGCAATACTTCAGCCAATTATTGCAATTGATCATCTCATTGTCATATTGTGGCATGATGCTTGGTGAGGGTAGGATGTTAGTCACGGTCCTCAGGTGTGCATATAGTACATGGTGTTACATTACTTAACACATGGCATTCATGCCTCAGGTGGTGCTGCAGGGCTGCCTCTGTTGGATGCGCATATTACACTCCCTGTACATGTTTGTGAGCAGGTCATGTCATTTTAGGCATCCCTGTTATTATTTGAGTGAGTCAGAGTGGGTATCATTCCCAGGGTTCCTACTGAGCCAGTGTATGTGCTATGCGTTGCCTCTTTGCCAAGGCCAGGGTATACTGGGCACACCTCCTTCTGCCTACTGGGACAGGCTCAGGTTGTTCCTCCTCCGAGTCACAGTCTGCCTGTGATGGCCTTGGCAATGGTGGGGGGCTGTTTGGCCCAGCCCTATGCTGGTCCTGCTGCAGCTGTTTTCGCAAGATCATATTATGTAGCATAGCACATACCATGACAATTTGGGTACATGTAGTTGGTGTGTACTGCAAGGCTCCACCAGATGTGTCCAGACACCGGAACCATGACTTGAGCAGCCCAAACACACGCTGTATTACATTACGTGTTTGTGCGTGTGCCTCATTATGGCATTCCTGCTCAGGTGTGTGTGCATTTCTGATGGGTGTCATCAGCCACGACTCCAGTGCATAACCTGCATCCCCCACTAGGTGTCCGTGTCCTCCAGTGCATAACCTGCATCCCCCACTAGGTGTCCGTGTGGGATGTCCCCATTGGCAAATGTCTGGTACAGCTGCGTCAAATGCCAGATGTGGGAATCATGGTAGCTCCCAGGGCAGCCAGCACACACATTCATTATTATGACCTGGGCATCACACACGACCTGGCAGTTGATGGAGGGGAAGCCCTTGTGGTTAATGTAGACCCTACCCCACTCACCGGCTGGTGCTTTGATGCATATATGTGTGCAGTCTATTGCACCTACTACCTCAGGGTATTCCGCTATTTGCTGGAAGAGACGCATATTGCTGGCCAATACCTCACAGGCATTGGGGAAATATACATGATCACCGACATGTGCTGACATGGCATCCAGGAACTGGTGCAGTACCCTGGAGGCTGATGCCTGTGATATCCCCATCATATCACCAGTTGGTCTCTGGAAGGTACCTGTTGCTAGTATTCTTAGGCCAACACATACCTTGGTTTCCACTGGGATGGGTTCCCCTCTGTTGGTTCTGTGTGTGAGGCGTGGCCTGCACAGCTCAACTATTTGCTGCAGGAGCTCTCTGTCCACTCTATAGTGCTCTACTATCTCCAGCTCATGTAACCCGTGGTAGGTGACCCTGGGCCTGTACACTCTTCTCCGTCTCCTCACTGTGGGTTGTCTGGCACCATCTGCATTGTCACCACCCTCAGCAAGTCGCCTATGTCTCATTATGACAGCTATGGCAGCCCCTAACATTTCTGCTCTGAGTTCCGCTTTTTCAGTTTTCACTTCTAATAGCTTACTCCTGTCTTGCAGTGTCTCTTGAGAGAAACATCCTACACTGCTGTTTGCAGAGTTTTAAGTGCTGGGCTGGGCTACTATTCTGCCTGTGTAATTGCCTGCTTCTAATTGTTTTCACCTGCTAGCTCCAGCAGTATTCCCTGCTAGCTTCCTACGAATTCTGTTGCTTCCTTTTTCCTTTCTGTTTCCTCAGGGGTGAGCAGCGTGCATACCAGCAGAAACATGCTCACAGTGGCTTACATGCGCACACATGCTTACATGGTTCATAATCTGCTTATTCGGGTTAAAACGCGCGCACACCAGCGCAAACAGTCTTACAAGTCTGCCAACAGGCTCCCACATGCTCAGTCTGCCTTACACACGCGCACACATGCTTACACGGTTCAGAATCTGCTTATTTGGGTTAAAACGCGTGCACACCAGCGCAAACAGTGTTAAACATCTACCAACAGGCTCCCACATGCTCAGTCTGCCTTACACGCACGCACACTGTCCTACTCGCTGCATGCATGCGCAGCAAGAAATTTTGGTGTAGGCAACAGTGTACACCTTCCATTTCTTGACTTTCCCATGCTTATGTTGTGGCACTCCTCTTTCCATGATGTGTGTCTGACATCTGTCATGTAACACTGACCTCCAATGAACTGCATTTCTTTCTGCCATTCCCCCCTGTGATGTCACCTATCTCCTACTCTGTTCCTCCCCCTTATGTAACTCTTACACTACTCAGAATGTGCTCATTTGCTATGTGACAGTGGAATTCAGTATCCTGACACTCATTTGCATCAGATTGCCTACTAATGCTTAGTTACATGTCTTAGACTCAGCTTCCCCCCTTAGCAACCATTAAACGGTGGCCATGTTGTTTTTGGTCTGCTGGTCCCTGCATTGTAAATCCATGTATTGCATAAGACCCAGATTTGTGGGTTTATAACCTTCATTTTTATGTTTTTTATAGCGCAGCCCATTTGCGCGGGGCTGCGCTGCGTTTAAACACCAGCGTTCGCTGAAAAATGTATTTCTCATATTTGCATCGGGGTACCTTGCCAATGGCCACATATTTGGCCATTGGCATGCTGCCTGACACATATGCACCCTTTATTTGGAGCTGACATGGCTCCATTGTGTTTTTTGCAGAAATGTACTCAGTTGTCAACTGAGTACATTTCTGCAGCTAAAACGGCTATTACACGGGCTGCTTTGGGCTTCCTGCATCGCTAATCTACCTCATTTGCATGCTATTCGGCTGCAAGTGAGGTGATTAGCATATCCACGCCCACTCCATGTAAGAGACGTTTTAGCTGGTCTCTTACACGGACTTTAGGGCTTTTCCTGGATCGCGAAGGCTGCATGGAGTCTTACACTACTCTTAGACTCAGTGCAAGCCTTCTTGAATCCTGCCCATAATCTTGAGCAGCGTAAAGAGCTGAGGTAGTGTCTATTGATGTACACATATTGCAGAATTGTGAATCACTCCTTAATACTTATTCAGAAAACCAAATATTTGTGTCACTTCAGAATCAGAACACAAGGGGACAGTGACAAGGTGGCTTGTCGACTGCAACAGCAAGGTTCAGTAAAGGCAAATTCAGCATTTTCTTTTACAGTTTGAACTTTTAAGATTAAATCTATGTAATCTTTTAAACTCTCTTTATGTGCTGAATAATTATAGTGTTTCTTATTCCCTTACCAGTCTGTTATGCATTTTAAAATAGTTGTGCTCTTACTGCATGTAAGGTAGCTCAGGTTCCTTTTTTTTTTTTTTTTGTTATTTACTTTCAAAAGGGAAACATCTCTTGGCTCTTTTTCTATTAACAATAATTTATTATCTGGCTGTGGATAAAACAGTAAGCACTTTAGAAGTCAAATGGAATCAAAAATATTTGGTCTATGGATCTAAACCTCTTTTGCAACTTCAACAAAATGGTTTGGAGGGACAGGCATATCTTACAGAGGATAACACTGCTTTGGTACAGACTCCCCATCCACATAAAATAAATTCCATCCCAGTCCGTATTCAAGTGCAACTTGGAGCTATGGATGGGAAACAAAAAATGTATCCCAGGACTTCCCCTGTACTATTAATGGGCAGCAGTTCATAGGGTCAATAGTGTATACTAGGCTAATGACCACTAGGCCAAGCTGTGCAACCCAAGCATGGCCAACAAATTTGATTTATACTGGGGGTGGTGTACTGACTGCTTCTGTCCACAAGAGACATAGGCACTAGAACCAGGGAGTGAATTTCTGATTATCCACCCATTGGTCCAAGTTGCAACTAAATAGGGGTAGGGAGGAACTTTGCTTCACATGGATGGGGAGCCTGTTCCAGGGAATGAGAATTCTCTGAGAAACATCTGTCTCCCCAACATGTCCTATTCATAAAACTGAAACTGAATATTGTTCACAGGTTCTTGAACTAGTACTAAGCTAACTGCCCTTGTGGGCCATTTTAAGCCTAGTCAATTACCCCATGTGAGAATTAAATCCTGCACCTTGTGTCTGTAAGGTAAATACCTTAACCATTATGCCAAACTCCTACCCCCATCATCATCATTAATGTCAAAAGCAAATGTTTAAGTCTTTTACTCTAATAGTTCTGAAACTGTTTGTTTTTTAGATGTGCAGAAGGTTCATCAAAACAGGATCCAGGTAGGGCTTGTATAATAGGCAAAGATCACCTCTCAGAAGGCTGCATGATATTGAGTAAAGAGACCAGGCTTTGAGATGATCAGAGGACATTTTGTTTACTCCTTGTATTATTTTTGTAAGGATCCTTTGTGGACATTCCAGTTGCTGCATATGCCTGGTCAGCTACATCCTGAAGTGGGCATTATACTCTATAATGGGTCTGATGAGGGCCAAGTACAGTAGTATGATGACCTCTGTGGACCTACATGCCATACCCTTGCTTATATGTTGAGCAACACTGAAGACTTTTCTTACTGCCTTGGGCACATGTTGGTGGAAGGCTAGGTTACTAGTTAGGTTTTGTACAGCATGGATAGCCAACTGGCTCACTGACCAGACATATACTGATCAAAGTGGGTGACTTCACATCTAGCAAAAGATCAGTCACCAGTGTTGTACCCAAGAGTTCTGTGCTGGGCCCCTTACCATGTGGAATTTATTTCTAGGACATCCATGCAAATTTGGATGGCCTGTGGCTGTACCAAGTTCACTGAAGATTGCAAATTGAGAGCAATCACTTAGTACCCCAATGATTTTAATATAATGCAGACAGGGTTAATGCAGACAAATGATTGATTGATGCCAAAGCTACAGATTAAAGCTAAAGGCAAAAAAATGTATTATTATTCCCTTTGGTAAAGCTGACATACCTGCTAATTAATTTATAGACAGCACCCCCCCCCACAAGTGTAGACCCAGTGGTACATGACCTAGGTACTCAGGTTGACAGGAATCTGAACTTTGACTACCATATAGCCACAGTAGTAAGGACATCCTTTTATGTGGCACATCTTATAAGTAAAGTTATCACATCTAGATCTCAAAATGTACCAGTTCCATTATACTCAGCCCTCATCAGACCAGTGATTGAATACAATGCTTTCTTTTGCATGTACCTCACCAGACATCTGCGACAGCTGGACAGACAACAGAGGTTTCTCACCAGTAAATCACAGGGTACACAAAAGAAGTCTTACGCAGAAAGACTGAAAGCCCTGTCACTGTATTCTGTCTTCTACAGGATGCAAGGGGTGTCCTGTGCCTGGCTTACAGGGCAGTCTCTGATTTGGCCCTGATGGAAATGCTACATATTTATAAATCAAATTGCAGGAAGGTCACTCACTCCAAGGATCTTAACCTAATCTTTGACATGAACAGATCATGCTGGAGAGATAGATACATCTCCCAGAGAGTGCCACTTCTCTGGAACAAGCTTCCAATTCACGTGAAACAGAGCCCTTCCCTGACCACTTCAAATGCAACCTAGATCAATGGATGGGTGACCAAAATTCACTCCTGTGGTGGTGCCCATGCCCCTTCTGGCCTGAGGAGGTCAGTATTGACTACCATAAATCTTTACCTCTGCGAACTTCACTCACCTAGCCACTGACAAATGGGGCAACTCAGGATGAATATGGCTAGACATGTAAGGGCTCTAGGGCAGTTAGCCTAGTAACTTCTTATGAACCTGTGAACATGATTTCCAAGATACCTGACTCATTAATCAATGTTTTGGGTATTTTATTAATGACATAGTTACCTGGAGTGGAAGAATTCTCAAATGGTACTATAATGCATTTCTTGGTATTGAGTTTTAAGAAATGGAGTTGGCTTCAAGCATTTGACTATGTTAGACCTTCCTGAAGAATCTTGGAAGATTTTATAACTACTCCCTTTTTTCAATAAACTGTGAACTTGGATAGCCAGTGGGCTTTGACATTGACTTTGACATTAAAGAAGTAAATGTCAAAGAGGAGTGGTCCTAGCACTGGTGACCAACTTCTTTATTGGAGGTGGCCTCACCAATCCTAACCTCCTGCGTCCTATCAGTGAGCCAGCTAGAGCTATCCAGTGTGTTATAAAGGGGGATTTACCTAGTTCTGTAAGTTTGCTGACAATGTCAAGCAGGGTACTGTATCAAATGCTTTAGCCAGCTCTAAATAGGCAGTATACACCATTTTCCCCCTCATCCATGGCCTAAGTGACCATTTCAAAGAAGTTTATCAAATTCACTAAGTATGACCTTCCTTTGACAAAGATAAAGTGGGATGGATACAGTGACGACAATATCCTAGTTGATAATTTCTGTAGAATGGAGTGTGTGTGCTGTATCTTTAGGACGTGTTTAAAGGACAGCATGTGCATATAAACAGCAAGCACATACTAGCTTCAGTACCATTTTGAGAGTGTAGCCAGAGAGTGAGCATATATGAGTGTAATTGCTAGTTTGTTTATAAGTTTATCTAAGTTAAAGTTATTAAGCCTCAGTTCTGATGTGTTTGTATATAATAAAGCTGCTTGAATAGAACCCACAAAGACCCAACTGAATGAGTGTTGACCATGGTAGCAGTCCATAAAAAAGGCTTAGATGAAATCAGAATATGTATTGACCAAAGAGATTCAAACAAAGCATTAAAGAGACCGCATAATCCAATGTGTACAGTCAATGAAGTGACACCCCTATAACCAAATGCCACAGTTTTTTCTGTCTTAGATGCTAAAAGTTCATTTTGGCAAGTGATGCTTGATGGCAAATTCTCATAACTGACTACTATAAGTACCCCATTTGGCAGATATAGATCCTTCAGGATGCCATTTGGAATAAATTCAGCAAGTGAAGTTTTTCAGCTTGCAATGGGGCATATTTTTCAGGTTATCCTTGTGCCATAATAATAGATGATTTTATTGGCTGGAAGCAGGGGTGAAGCGGAGCATGACAGAAATCTTAAGAGACATCTAGACAGAGGACGTGACGTGAACTTAAAGCTCAATCCTCTAAAGTACAAATTCCGACTACCAGAAGTTACATATGTAGGTAATTTATTTACTAGCACTGGCTTACAACCATACCTGTGCAAGCAAGCAGCCATTCTTAAGATGCCAGTACCAGATAATGTTCAGGCTTTACAACATTTTCTTGTTGTAGTCAACTATTTACGCAAGTTTATACCAGACTTCAGTGAGCTGACAGCACCTTTGAGAGAGCTAATGTAAAAAAATGTTACATGATCTTGGTTGGAACAGCACCAGAAAGTATTTGAAGACCTCAAACAGAAAATTGCTATCCCACCTAAATTAAGGTACTATGATGTCAATAAACCATTAACTCTTTCCTGTGATGCTCCAAAATTTGCTCTTGGCACAGTTATTCTTCAAGAAGGAAGACCAGTAGCCTTAGAATCTAGAACCTTACCCAAACTGAAATGCAATATGCTCAAATTGAGAAAGAACTTTTGGCAATAGTATTTGCATGTTCAAAGTTTCATGATTATATCTATGGTCAAGCTATTTAGCTTGAAACTGATCACCAACCTCTAGTTATTCTTTTAAAGAAGCCTGTGCATTCAACTCCAGCGAGATTACAAAGAATGATGCTCAAAGTGCAAAAGTACAACTTCAAAATGGTCTATACAAAAGGCAAACTTTTTAATCTGGCTGATACCTTATCCGGATCACCCAGAAATGCAACAGAGCAGCTTCATGCAGAGAAGTTTGACTTTGACATTGTGGAAGTGCATAATTTTTCTACCATGAGACTTGATGAGCTGAGAGATCATATAAAGATTGATCCAATTTTGCAAAGGCTAAACCACTACATTAATGTTAGATGGCCATCAAAGCAATCTAGTGTACCACCTGAAGTGCAAACTTATTTTCCTTACAGAGATGAGATGTTGATGGAAGATAGCATTATTTTCAAAGGTCCTGAAATGGTTGTTCCTGCTTCCTTACAACATGAATATATCCAGATTTTGCATCGTGGTCACCCAGGTTCTGAATCTACCAAAAGAAGGGCGAGAGAGATAGTATTTTGGCCTTCTCTAGCAAAATACATTGATAAAGTACTTTCTTTTTCTTCAGTATGCAATAGTACTAAACCACATTTACAAAAATAACCACTTCAGCTAAGTCAAGTTCCTGAACTACCTTGGTCAACAGTAGCCACTGATATATTCGAGTGAAACAATCAGCATTACTTAGTGTTGGTAGACTTATTTGAACTGGTTTGAGATTGATTTACTACCTAATCTAACATCCACTGATGTTATCACCAAGTTGAAATGTCATTTCTCAGTCCATGGTTGTCCACACAAAGTTATTTCTGACAATGGTACCCAATTTACTAGTCAGTTGTTTCAGAAAATTGTCAGAGAATGGGACTTAGTACATGTCACTAGTAGTCCTGAATATCCTCAGTCAAATGGACTAGCTGAACATGCAGTGCAAAGCAATTACTTGAGAGGTCAAAGCGTGATAATACCGATGTCTTTTTGAATTTACTTAATCTCAGAAACATATCCCATGACAATATATTTGGCTCACTTGCTCAGAGACTTCCATCTAGGCAAACCAGAACAACATTGCCTATTACTTCCAGTTTGTTGAGGCCAAAAGCTAAGAAGAACAGGACAATTAGAGGCCAGCTATTCAGAAAGCGTTTTTTTCCAGAAGTCTAGCTATGATAAATTGAGCACATTTTTTTTTGTCCATTAAAGAAGGAGAGACAGTGAGGATGCAAACAGCAAAAGGTTTTGACCAGATTGATCAAGTAACGGATATAAGTAACAGGTATATGTACTGAGCCCAGCTGCTGTTTCTTAGAATCTGAGGGTGTGGAGTACAGGAGAAATCGCAGACATCTTCTTCCTGTACCAGAATTGATATCACAGCATTGTTCCTGTGATACAGACTCTAGATCTCAGAGCAATCCAGACAATGTTCTTGTTACAGAACGTGTCTTAACTTCTACTTCCATTCCTGATGATGTTCCTGATGTCCCTAAAGTTGAACATTCAGCAGAGACAGCCCCAGTTGCTAGACCTAATTCTAATTTTTATGTCACATGATTTTGTTGTATTTCCGGACCTAGTATGAAAAACACAGCAACCTGGACTTAATTGTTTATATGTATTTAGCTCTGTATAATTGCATGTCTTATTTCTCAAAGATGGATGATATAGAATAGAGTGTGTGTGCTGTATCTTTAAGAAGCATTTCAAGGTTGACACATGCATATAAATAGCAAACACGTGCTAGCTTCAGTGCAGCTAGAGATTGAGCATATATGAGTGTAATAGCTAGTTTGTTTATAAGTTTATCTAAGTTAAAGTTATTAAGCCTCAATCCTGATGTGTTTGTACATAATAAAGCTGCTTGAACAGAACCTACAAAGACTCATCTATTTTATCCTAACTAAATGAGTGACAATTTCCACAATAATTCTTTCCGTGGCTTTGCAAATAAGACCAGTCAGGCTAAGGGGTCTGTAGTTTCCAGGATTTGTTGAAGGTTTTCCCTTGTGAAGGGTGATGACTGCAGTCCTCTACTCATGTAGTACAAAGATAATCTTATTCTCATTGGGGTAATATATAATTATCAACCATGGTCAAGCTCTAACCAAATGAGATAGGTTAATTTGAGAACAACTGGAAAACATGGCTAGACTTAAAATGTTTTGCAGGGGCAGCTACCCTAGTACTTACTTATGAACCTATGAGCCTAAAGTAAGACACAATAAAACATATTAGAATTTAATACAAAATACAAATAAAGTTTGTAGAAAACACTTGTATGCTTGTACAGATATGATTGTGATTCAGGTTAGAGTTATGCAACCTTGCTGGGTACCAAAGAATGAAAAAAAGTTATTTATGTATGCTTCATGCCTCATGTCACTACTAAGCCCACTCCCTATGAAACCAAGTCAAGTGAATATCACAAAACCATTACAATTTCTTAATTGTTTACGTGTCTCAACCTCATCGGCTGTCTGTGTACTAACATTTCAGTGTGACTTTATACATAAACTGTAAAATAATGATGAATGTTCTTTACGCATATGTGACTTACATATTTTGTAAATACTGTCTACTGAATTCAATATGATGATTAACTGTTAAACTGCATATAGCACAATGCCATCTAGTATACTTTATTGTTAGCTCCTGTTAATTGCAAAGTGGAGCTTTTCTTCCTGGGCCTCCACTGAAAAGGGTCTTTGCCCAGTCAGAGTTTCTCAGCATTCAAAGTTTATTGCATAAATAAATAAATAAATACATACATACATACATACATACATACATACATACATACATACATGAATAAGTGTATCAAAGCTGCTATGTATCATTCTGAGGTATGGAGTTAGTCATCTCTTAACACTGCATTACTATCTCATTTTGATAATGTGCATTATCATTCATCACTATAGCTGTAAATAGAATACAGTTGCAAGCCGCTCTCTATAGTTTTACACCTGTGAACCAAACGACCTCCGCAACCATAGTTTTAACTGGGGTTCAGTAATGTTTCTTGAATTACAAGCATCTCTAATGAAGCAAAACATGGCAGCTGATGCTCCGATGCTTTGGATGAAACAGTCAATATGCCACCCTGATGGTAATGGTGCGCACTGATTCATTCAAGCTGCAGACTGCTAAACTCCTGTGGTCAAGTGCCTTGTTGTTCTTACTCTCTGTTTGTTCAAGTGGTAAGGAAGTATTAAATATCACAAGCCTTCAGCAGAACTGGGCAGTAATTATGACCAGATGGCTGGCAGTTGGGTACCAGGAGTAAAGTAGAGAGGGAGAGAGAAAAGCAGAATAAAAAGAAAAGACATATACTGGAAGAGAAAGAAGATATGCATTTTGTAGAAGTTGTGCTAGTCACTAACAGCAGGGAATTTTGTGGCAGCCTGAAGCTAAACACTTGCTTTCCTACTTTGTTCATTATTTTAACCTCTCCTGTATGCCTCACATCACCAGTGTTAACTGCTGCAGAGGTGATAAAAGCTGTGTGTTTGGAAAACCTTATAATCAGTTTTGTTACAAGGAAGGTGCAACAGGTCATTCTAGTTCATTGACAAAATGTATGTAAAAGCCGTTAACCTTTAGCATGATGAATGATGTAAGCTTTTTGAGTCCTTTGAAGAAAAACATGAATGGCTATCTTTTTCCATCAGAAAGGTAGTACTTCCTTTCAGTTTTTTTCACATATTGTTTCTGTTTAAATGAGCATGCTTTCTGTTGAAACAACCAAATATACTATTAAATTACATGTGGTTGTCTGTTTCAAGAAAAAAAATATAGAGACAAATTAATACTCAGACCAAAGTCTTAGAACTTTAAAGCAACAGCACTTATTAGTTGTACAACATTTCATACTTTAACTAACAATGTTTCATAAAAGTAGCTTTCTATCGCAGCATTAATTTATAGTAGAAGATCACAGATGGACTGAGTAACACATCACATAGTTTCTTGTTAATAAAAATGTATTTGAAGGTAGAGCAGACAACTGCACATAAGTAGAAATTGTTTTCAAACTAATATATATGTGTTTGTGTGTGTGAGGGGTTGTGGTCGCAGATGCATGTGTGGATGCACAAATGCGTGTGTGTGTGTGTGTGTGTGTGTGTGTGTGTGCTTGAGTCTGACAGAGAGCATGACTGTACACATGTATGAATATCTCTGTCATACTAGATAGAATCAATGCATTGTTAGAGTTCCTTTGCTTCAGATATTTTCAGGGACACTGATTTACAGTTCTTAAAAAAAGAAATCCGTTTTTATGAGATTAAGTGTTGAAATTATAATAGTGATTCTTAAGTATAATTCTGATCCTCACTGGGACTCCATTCATACCTCTCATCTTTTTACTCAAGAATTCTGATCACAGTCAGAAGTAATGATGTATAAAGGCTCAAAACCAGGGACAATATTTAAATATTACCCCAATTCACTAAAAATGTAATAGAGCAACAAGTTTTGCATCAATATGTATTTTCTGAACAATAAGAAATATGAAACTCTAATGTTTGCCATTTTTGACTGACAGCAAAAAAATATAAAGAAAAATGAGGGACATTCTGTAAAATCAGGGGCAGCTGAGAGGTATGAAATTGCATTATAAATTTTTATTGTATCCATAGAAGACCAAAATGACAATGAAATCAGGGGTCAGAACATCCAATAAGTACATTGCAATAAAAGTAATTCATATAAGAAAAAATACAAACTATGGGTTAATTAATTTTCTAGCCTAAGATTTGAAATTCTATGAAAATGTAAATTTTTTAACTCTTTTAGCCACCCCACAGGAGTTACAGGTAGTCACCCCACCCTACCCCCCAAATAATTAACTAACTAAATAAATAAATAAAGTGGAATACCTATGTTCATCAACAGTACTTCTTATATGAACATTTCAGAGTAACATGTGTGGGCTTAAAATGCCTGCTTTTAATTGACTGTTAGGTCATAATATCCTTGAGAATGAGCAAGACATTTTTGTTTGTTTTTTTTTTCAAATACTTTTTTCTGAGCTATGAGGTGAGAAGTGTGGGATTACATGGGAGGCAGAATGCCTGTCTGCAATAATTTTTTTTTCCTAGCAGTATTTGCATAGAAGCAGTCCAGCTATGAAAGTGTATCTGGTATTCATAGTCATACACAACAGAAGTGTGCAAAGCAAATGTGGGAATAGTGTTTGTTTGCTAATATGCTAATTCATTATGTGTAAGCTAGTGGCACTGGTTTTTGCACATGTACATGCTATGAAGAACCACCCAAGCAAACTATGCAGAAATGTAAGTGCATTAAGTGAACTGAAAAGTGAGCAGGTAATCTTTGCAAATATGGACATAAACAGCACATATATGGAAGTCTGATGTAACTTTGCAAGTTTCCAATGTTTGCTCGCACTAGTCTTGCAAGACTTCACTGCAAATGTCTGCATGCATCATGACAGAATGATGCTGCAGGTGTATAAACCCACTTTGCCAGCATACATACTCTGCAGGTGTCCATTGATGGGCACCAGTTTATTTCACTTTTAAGTGTTAAAGAGGTAGATAGGAAAGTTGAAATATGGGCAAAGATTATTAAACAGAAATACAGTAGGCTGACAAAGGGCAGATGTACTGAAGGAGGTGGGAGAAGAGTATATTTTAGCTTTCTTTCAGTGAGGATAGACTCTCTGTTTTGTGAAATATATCAGGGAAGACAGGAAAGGATATAGAGAAACAACTGGAAGAGGTATAACAGGTAGGGAAGACAAAGGATTTTGACAAAAAAAAGACAAGACAGACAGGGATAAGTTATTAGCATTAGGCAGGGTTTGCAGAGGGAAGGAAAGATAAACAGAGATGAGCAACTAATAGGGAGATAATGTCTGACAACCTGACAATGGGTAGGTTCACAAATGACAGGGGATGGAGGAGAACATGGGACCATTATATCACCAAACTAGACTTCAGATCTTTAATGACAGCCCCAGTTAAGAGTGTCTGAGTGGTTCACTGAGCCTTGCATCTGCCACAAAAGATGTTCATTTAAATACCAACATTTGTACAAAGCCCATGCAATATCAGCCTTCATCACAGGCTGCAGCTGGGGTGACTCCTGCTGGAAGTCACATCGGTGACCAGGGCTGCCTGAAGGGGAGGAAAGAACACTTCACCTTGACACTGCAGAGCTGGAATTTGCTGGTGATGAGGAGCTCTCCCTTGTTGAAGTGAAGGACTTCAGTCAAGATCTCCAGGCTGTTGAGGATCTACAGAGGAAGATAAAATGGAAAGAACAAAATCAGTAATATAATGCAGTTGCTGAAATATTGCAAATTACTTAATGCCTTATTACATAAAAGGAGAAACACATACATAGTTGTGGACTACCCACTGCAGCCTATGAGAAGTGTGATAACAGATTTTTATGTCTTCCTGTACAAAACAAAAATTGAAAAAAAGAAAGGCCTTGTTAGCACAGCACAGGAATTAATACTTAGTATAAAGAATAACATTAAGGTGGGTGGCCACGGTGGTGCAGCGGTTAGCGTTGCCGCCTCACAACAAGAGGTTCTCTGGTTCGATTCTCGGCTGGGATGCCTTCTGTGCAGAGTCTGCATGTCCCCCCTGTGGTCATGTGGGTTTCCTCCGGGTGCTCAGGTTTTCTCCCACATCGCAAAGACATGCTGTAGGTGGACTGGACACTCTAAATTGGCCCTAGGCATGAGTGTGTGCATGTGTGTGCCTTCTGCAGAAGATTGGGTGCTGGGCTGGCAACTCAACACCATAAAACTTCACTGCCAATCATGAGCGGACAGGTGATCCGCTGTGGTTACCCCTAACCGGGAAAAACCAAAAGAAGAAGAATAAAGAATAACATTAGGGTGATCTGAAATGTTAATGCCCTGTGACAGATGCACTCCTGTCAAAAGACTTAGTGGTACTGTTTACTTCCTGAGCATTATATTCTCAGAATAATGCTCACAGAGAGCTGTCACTTGCACACATCTTATCCACTCAAATAAGGAAAAAGTGCTAAATTAAACTTATTCAGAAGGGATGACTGAAGGTAAATTCAGATGACATGACATGAGATCTTTCATTGTGCGGTGTGATTCCCATCACCCACCTAACTAACTCGCTTGGTTTGGTCATCACTGTCTTGGCAATTTGTATGAAGTGCTATTATACAGATCAAAGTACAGCCTACTACATACATTTACACTTAGTGGGTTACAGTATTGGGAAGTGTTCAGTAAAGTAGCATCTTGTTTTTCTTAAAAATAATAAGGAAAAAAAACATAAAACCCTAAGGCAATATACTTCCTATGGTCTGTACAGGGATTACTATTGCATTATCCACCTAAAATGCCAATTTTCTAGAATTTCTGTTTTTTTAAAAGCTTGTTTCAGCTACATATTGTACTTATTTTACTGCCTGCACTTTAACAAAGTTGTTTTTGTGTTTAAATTATCTGTTTAACTGTTGTAGGCTACACACTCAAGTGTGATAGCCATTTCTGTGCATTTAAAGTGTTTTTTTTATTGTACCTGCTTTCTTTTCTGAAAAAAACAAAACAAAACAAAAAATACTTGTTTTCCTGCCTTTCTAAGATAGTATAGTCCAGTTTTCAGGTTAGCGCTGAATTTAGGGCTGTGTTACAAGTTTCTATGTTTGCCCATACCTTACTTGGATAGAAGGAAGTTTCTCTGTTCACTGTGAGAGAAGGAACTTTGAGCAGCCTATCTGTCCCTGGAGGAGTGGTTTTAACCCAGAAATTAGTAGTTTATTGGCCATTTTGGGCTAATTTCTATCTCTTTCATTTCCCTGCTATAAAAGCCACATTTGTGTGGTTTTGCTCACTGGGCAGAACTGGTTAGCTAGGGCATAACTATTCCCGGCTCCACAAAGTCTACTCTTCAATTTTTCCCTCGGAACTAGACAAATCTTCAACTTAAGCATTCAAACCATTCACTTCTCATCCCGACACTTGCTCAAAACTCATAGCAAGCACTAATAAACCTTAGCACTAGACCCCCCTATACTGTAGAGAAGGACAAGGCTCTCTATTCAACCTTACCAGCCAATCAGTAAAACAGTTCACTGTACCTATCCAGGCATGTCCAAAGGGCAGTTTCAGGTGTACTCTCCGGTCCAACTGGTGAATCTGGACATTCTGAGGCAATGTTACAATTCCCTCATGTACACAGACAACCTTCTCCTCCTTCCACCAAACACTAATACATGCGAGAGATGCAATTATACAGCCAAAATGGAGGCTAAGCTCTCTCAACCCAAGACTGGACCAGGCAGTCAAGAGGAGAAGGGAATTACTTGCATCACACCACCAGTCTTACATAGACCTATGAAACCAGCACTGGCAAAAAACACACATAACTACATGAAAACATACTCGGAGGCTCTAAACAAAAATCTGCAAAAGCTACAGAGACCTCCAAAGCAGACATCCAAGCAACCTCCACCCCCCAACACAAACCATGAAACACATACTTCACAAAACCAGTGTGCCATGCAATCACAGCCCTTAAGGCAAAATAACATACCCAACACACTAGTAATAGGTGACTCTATAGTCAGGCACACTGACATCCCACTCAGTAGGCTGAACAAGGAGAAGGTTACTGTTAGCTGCCTGTCGGGTGCCAGGATCCGCCACATAACACAAGCACTCAGGTCACTCCAGAACAAGTACAAATATGATTCTGTCATTGTCCATGTTGATGTGAATTACCTGAGCCATACCTCCCTGGATTACATGAAAAGAGACATGGAGGAGCTCTCTGATCATGTAGCCCAGGCCGGTGTGACCCTGACCCTGAGTAGCATCCTGCACTCACCAAGAATGAAATCACGGTATAGAGAAAAAATTATCAATTTCAACAATTGGCTAAGCTTCTGGTGTCATTCAAAGGAGATCCAGTGTCTGTCAGCCTGGGATGACATGCTCGACAAGCCACGCTGCTTTGCTAGAGATGGCTGGCACCTGTCAACCTTAGGATTTTGAATACTGGCCAAGGCTCTTGCCACCCCCATAGTGCCTTTTTTAGGCAAGGCTCAAAAGACAAACCCACCGCCGTAAATAGCACAAGTAACAAAAAACTGAGGGTAATGCTACTCAATGCCAGAAGTCTAAACCTCAAAATGCATGAACTCGAGGCACTCCTCAGTATGGAGAAAATCGATATATGTGCAGTAACAGAAACCTGGTTTAAGGCTCCAGAGAGCACCCCAGCACTACCAGGCTACAACTCATACCATACATTTCAGCCACAAAACCCAGACCAAAAAACAAAAGGCGGGTGAGTATCCATATTCATCAAGGATACCCACACCTCCAGATTAGTGGCACAGCATGATGCTTCAGAGATCATCTACGTGCAACTAACAATGGGCAAAACTGCTATTCAAATTATAGCTTGCTACAGATCACCCACCATGTCCCAGGACCCCCACTCTGCATTCCTGGAAACACTAGGAAACATAAAGGTCCTACCAAACACTCTGATATTGGATGATTTCAAATACCCAAACATTAACTGGGAGAACTACTCAAGTACAAATTCCCTTGCTCAACATTTCCTAGAATTTATAAACTCAAATGCCCTGGATCAACTGGTCAACACCCCCACCAGAGGTGACAACATATTGGACCTGGTCATCACCAACATGGGCGACCGGTGTTCCACATCAGACGTTAACCTCTCACTGGTTAGATCTGACCATAAACTAATCACTCTGGATATCCATATTCCACCACCACCCCCAGTCAAAGAAACCACCGTGAAAAACTTTTCAAAAGCAAACTTCACATTACTTAAGACTGAGGTAGGAAGTTCCAAAGCCCCCATGCTAAAGGATAACGCTATCCAAGCTACAAAATCTTTTACTAATGCACTCTACGGGCACCTACAAGAATGCATGGATCATGTTATCCTAAACAAAACCAAGACTCACTCCTGCAAGAAAAGGAAACCAGTCTGGTGGATCCCTGCCATAAACAAGCTATACAATAGAAGGAGGAAACTAGTACAGAAAAGAGTAAAATCCCAAGAAGGGAAGACATCCCTGATCAGTATCAGCAAGAAACTACATTCCCTCATAAAATCATCAAAGGCTAGCTTCGAAAGAAAAATTGCCATGGACTCCAAAGATAACCACAAGGCATTCTTTAGCTATGTCAAGAATCTAAGTGGCAATTCTCAGATCTGCTCGGAGTTAGTGCAGAATGTCAAAAAATACACTGAACCGACTGATATAGCCAACATCCTGGCAGACAGGTTTAGTGCAAACTTCACCCCCCCACCCCAAAAGGGCCCATAACTATACCAGAAGAATGTTGTGCCCCTGAAATTGTAGACACTCAGGTTAAAACAGCCCTCTCCAAAGCCAAAAGCACAGCATCAATGAGACCGGATGGTGTCCCAAGCTGCGTCCTACATGAGCTCAAAGATAAACTAACCCCTCACCTAAACACACTACTTAAACTCAGCCTCTCCACAGGTTATGTGCCCACAGAGTGGCGCACAACAATGGTTATTCCACTCCACAAAGGTGGAGCCACAACGGACCTCGAGAACTATCATCCTTTAAGCCTGACTAGCTTGGGCTGCAAAGCTATGGAGTGCATCATCATGGATCTCATTAACAGAGACAGTGGGAACCTCCAAACACTGGACCCTACCCAGTTTGGCTTTGTTAAGGGCAGATCATGCTTCCTTAACCTGGTGGACTTCCACAGAGCCTACCTAGATCTCACAAAGGCCTTTGACACCATTCCCCAGTCAGGTATTATAGACAAGCTCACCAGCCTGAACATAAACCCCTATGTCACGAGATGGGTTGCCAACTGGCTCATGGACAGAACCCATATGGTAAGAGTTGCAGGAGCTAGGTATGACTCTAAACCAGTTACAAGTGGCGTTCCCCAGGGCTCAGTCCTAGGACCCCTCCTGCTCTGCATATACTTTTTAGAGGTACAGGCAAGCACAGGAGGACTATGGCTGACCAAGTTCACAGACGACTGCAAACTAGGGGCTATAACTGACTCTCTGGCTGACACAGACATCCTCCAAAAGGGTCTCACTGAGACAGATACCTGGTGTTAAAACCATGGCCTCAAGCTAAATGCCAAAAAGTGCATAGTCATCCCCTTTGCAGAAAACAAAGTACCCACAAACTATCACATAGGTGGTAGTCACCTAAATACGGAAGACGTAATAAGGGATCTGGGGACCCAAGTAGATAGTAACCTCTCCTTTGATAATCACATTCCCAGAGTGGTTAGAAAATCCTTCTATGTGGCCCACCTAATCACAAAAGGGTTTGCATCCTGATCGAAAGAGGTCATTGGGCCCCTCTACACATCACTCATCAGACCCATCATAGAGTACAATGCCCCAATTGGGATGTACCTTACAATACACCTGCAACAACTGGAAAGACCACAGAAGTACCTCACCAAGAGAATCACTGGCCTGAAGCAGATGCCCTATGCAGCTCGACTGAAGAAACTCCAGCTGTACTCAGTTGCATACCGCCTACTCAGAGGTGATCTCTGCCTGACATGCAAGGCCATGTCCAACCCAGAATTGATGGACATGCTCCACCTAAAGAAAACCATATCCCCTCGAGCCACATGCTGCAGGAATCTAAACCTCACCACAACAATAAATAGGACATGCTGGAGGGATAGATTCCTGTCCCAGAGACTTCCCATGCTCTGGAACAAGATTCCAATCTACATTAGACAGAGCTCTTCATTACCCACTTCAAGAGAAACCTTGACGAGTGGATGGGAAACAGAAAGTTTACCCAGGGATCACTTTAATGGCTCTGCTGGACAAAGGCACAGGGAGCTAATCTAGGGGGGGGCGGCGAAAGCCAACACATTCCAGCTAGGCTTATAAATGCCTTTGGGCAGAGAGCCTAGTACCTACCTATGAGCCTATGAACCTATACAGTGATGATTCAGCTTTCAGTATAGCAGCAGCAGCACAATGCAAAGATGCCAGTCTTGCAATCTCTGAATTACAGTAATGGAAAGCCAAGTAAAAGAATACTTTTTAGTGACTTTGGACATTGCTCTGTACTTCTATCACCTAATGGGCAAGCTGGTGAGGGTGCCGCATCTGCAGGCCATTATACCAGTGACACCGCTACCCATTCCTGGGAATTCCAGCTTCCATCCATAGATGGCTATTTACCTCTGCCCATATATCCTTTTTTTTTCAAATGACCATTCTGGAAAGCATGCCACCTCTCTCTACAGATGGTGCAGTAGAAATGGAGAAATAATTTTATCTTCTTATCACACCATCTTGGGGCTCTGCCATCACAGAAGCCTTCTCTTGCAGGTGGAATAATTAAACTGAAATGGCAGCTGCTTGGGTATGAACTATTCTTAATGCAGTCTGTCTATAAGTGTCTCAGGTAGCTTCAGGTAAACATACTCAAACGTTTCCTTGCAGTTTGAATGGGGTAGAAAGTACTTCTACAATACTGGTAAGGGAAACATCTGTTACTACTACTCGTAACTGCTACTCACTTAGCAATTTCAACATAAAAAACTTTGGAGATCTATTTTTTACTTTGTGCTACAAATAAGCAGTACACAGTATTTCATGTTTGTAAGTACAACTGGCACCTGATAATAGCAATGTACTGGATCCTTGTGCAAAGACATGACTGAATGTAATGAAATAGAACATCAACGTCAACATCTTGATGGCCACAACCCCCACAATATAACAAACAGCACTAAAGTTACAGGTCATGCAGTTGTTATAGTGCAATGTACAGCTCAGTGTACACACAAAAACACACACAAACATGCTCACTGAAAACTTTTCACTGTTAATAATCGAAAACAAAGTCCCACAGCATTTTTAAACATCTATCAAGCAGGATGGGGTACAGTTAATGTGTAAGACAGCGCAAAGCACTGTCACAGCTAGTAGTACCCACTGTGTTAATTCTAGGTTCAAAATGTTACAGCAGCAAGGAAGAAGACATATGGAAAATGTCTGTTTGGAAAAGGAATACGAAGAGTATGCTAATGAATGGCAGCAAATGTTGGCAGACATAAATGACATTTTCTGTCCATTTCTAATGTTTAAATTGCTTTTTGCTGCTTAATTTCTTAAAAAAACATAAACACCAAAAAAAAAAATACTATCTGTACTGCTCATTTCCTGCCCTTTCCTATACTAGAATAGTCCAGATCCCAGATCTGCTGGTTTCAGGACTTTAGTCTGTGTTTCTGAGTGGTCCAGATGTTGTTGTGGTAATGGGTGGCCTTTCCGCTTATCAGTGAGAGACTGCTTTCTGAGTTAAAAACCTGCGTTTTCATGGGTTTGAACTTGTTTTAGCTCGACGGATCCTGTCTGGGTGTCCTGCAGACTACTACAGCACCAGAAACAAAAAGGAGAGAATTTTTGCTGATCTAAGTACCTTTTTGGCTTTCTCTTAACTGTTTTAGCTTAATTGCACTTTAAAAAGCCGGTTTACTGTGGTTCTATTGTATTTATACTGCATTTTACTGTAAAAAATTGTTTTACTGTGTGTGCACTTGACTTATTTGTTTAAATGTTAAAATTTAAACTGTATTTAATATTGTAGGCATCACACTCAAGTGTGACAGCCTTTTCTGCGCATTTCTATTGTTTTAATTGCTTTTTGCTGCTTAATTTCTTAAAAAAACAAACAAAAAAAATCAACAAAAATACTGTCTGTACTGCTCGTTTACCACCCTTTCCTATACTAAAATAGTCCGGATCCCATATCTGCTGGTTTCAGGACTTTAGTCTGTGTTTCTGAGTTGTACAGACCTTTTTGTGGTAGTGGGAAGTCTTTCTGCTTATCAGTGATAGTGGTAAGCATTAGAGCATTCTATCTGTCGCAAGAGGAGTCATTTCCAGCTCTGAAATCGACCTTATTGGCCATTTTGGGCTAATTTCTATCTCTTGCAACTTTCTGAGTTAAAAACCCATGTTTGCATGAGTTTGCCCTTGTTTTAGCTTGATGGATCCTGTTTGGGCATCCTGCAGACTACTACAGCACCAGAAATGAGAAGGAGAGACTTTTTTGCTCATCTAAGTGCCTTTTTGGCTTTCTCTTATCTGTTTTAGCTTAATCACACTTTATAAAGCCGCTTTACTGTGGTTCTGTTATATTTCTGCTGCATAGAACTGTAAAATCATGTTACTGTGTGTGCACTTGATTTATTTACTTAAAAGTTAAAATTTAAACTGCATTTAATACTGTAGGCATCACACTCAAGTGCGACAGCCTTTTCTGTGCATTTTTACTATTTAAATTGCTTTTTGCTGCTTAATTTCTTAAAAAAAAAAACAAAAGCAAATTCTATCTGTACTGCTCATTTCCTGCCCTCTCCTATACTAGAATAGTCCGGATCCAGATCTGCTGGTTTCAGGACTTTAGTCTGTGTTTCTGAGTGGTCCAGACCTTGTTGTGGTAGTGGGAGGTCTTTCTGCTTATCAGTGAAAGTGGCAAGCATTAGAGCAGCCTATCTGTCGCAAGAGGAGTGGTTTCTATGTCTGAAATTAACCTTATTGGCCGTTTGGGGCTAATTTCTATCCCTTTCAACTTTCTGAGTTAAAAACCCATGTTTGCACAGGTTTGTGCTTGGTTTAGCTCAACGGATCCTGTTTGCGAATCCTGCAGACTACTACAGCACCAGAAATTACAAGGAAATACTTTTTTTGCTGATCTAAGTACCTTTTTGACTTTCTCTTAACTATTTTAGCTTAATCGCACTTTAAAAAGTCGCTTTACTGTGGTTCTGTTGCATTTCTGCTGTATTTTACTGTAAATAGTTTTACTGTGTGTGCACTTGATTTATTTGTTTAAATGTTAAAATTTAAAATGCATTTAATATTGTAGGCATCACACTCAAGTGTGACAGCCTTTTCTCTGCATTTCTACTGTTTTAATTGCTTTTTGCTGCTTAATTTCTTAAAAAAACAAAAAAAAATCAACATAAATACTATCTGTACTGCTGATTTACCACCCTTTCCTATACTAAAATAGTCCGGATCCCAAATCTGCTGGTTTCAGGACTTTAGTCTGTGTTTCTGAGTGGTACATACCTTGCTGTGGTAGTGGGAAGTCTTTTTGCTTATCAGTGATAGTGATAAGCATTAGAGCATTCTATCTGTCGCAAGAGGAGTCGTTTCCAGCTCTGAAATCAACCTTATTGGCCATTTCGGGCTAATTTATATCTCTTTCAACTTTCTGAGTTAAAAGCCCGTGTTTGCATGGGTTTGCCCTTTTTTTAGCTCGATGGATCCTGTTTGGGCTTCCTGCAGACTACTACAGCACCAGAGATGAGAAGGAGAGACTTTTTTGCTGATCTAAGTGCCTTTTTGGATTTCTGTTAACTGTTTTAGCTTAATCACACTTTAAAAAGCTGCTTTACTGTGGTTCTGTTATATTTCTGCTGCATAGAACTGTAAAATCATGTTACTGTGTGTGCACTTGATTTATTTGCTTAAAAGTTAAAATTTAAACTGCATTTAATACTGTAGGCATCACACTCAAGTGCGACAGCCTTTTCTGTGCATTTTTACTATTTAAATTGCTTTTTGCTGCTTAATTTCTTAAAAAAAAAAAAAAACAAATTCTATCTGTACTGCTCATTTCCTGCCCTCTCCTATACTAGAATAGTCCGGATCCAGATCTGCTGGTTTCAGGACTTTAGTCTGTGTTTCTGAGTGGTCCAGACCTTGTTGTGGTAGTGGGAGGTCTTTCTGCTTATCAGTGAAAGTGGCAAGCATTAGAGCAGCCTATCTGTCGCAAGAGGAGTGGTTTCTATGTCTGAAATTAACCTTATTGGCCGTTTGGGGCTAATTTCTATCCCTTTCAACTTTCTGAGTTAAAAACCCATGTTTGCACAGGTTTGTGCTTGGTTTAGCTCAACGGATCCTGTTTGCGCATCCTGCAGACTACTACAGCACCAGAAATTACAAGGAAATACTTTTTTTGCTGATCTAAGTACCTTTTTGACTTTCTCTTAACTATTTTAGCTTAATCGCACTTTAAAAAGTCGCTTTACTGTGGTTCTGTTGCATTTCTGCTGTATTTTACTGTAAATAGTTTTACTGTGTGTGCACTTGATTTATTTGTTTAAATGTTAAAATTTAAAATGCATTTAATATTGTAGGCATCACACTCAAGTGTGACAGCCTTTTCTCTGCATTTCTACTGTTTTAATTGCTTTTTGCTGCTTAATTTCTTAAAAAAACAAAAAAAAATCAACATAAATACTATCTGTACTGCTGATTTACCACCCTTTCCTATACTAAAATAGATCGGATCCCAAATCTGCTGGTTTCAGGACTTTAGTCTGTGTTTCTGAGTGGTACATACCTTGCTGTGGTAGTGGGAAGTCTTTTTGCTTATCAGTGATAGTGATAAGCATTAGAGCATTCTATCTGTCGCAAGAGGAGTCGTTTCCAGCTCTGAAATCAACCTTATTGGCCATTTCGGGCTAATTTATATCTCTTTCAACTTTCTGAGTTAAAAGCCCGTGTTTGCATGGGTTTGCCCTTTTTTTAGCTCGATGGATCCTGTTTGGGCTTCCTGCAGACTACTACAGCACCAGAGATGAGAAGGAGAGACTTTTTTGCTGATCTAAGTGACTTTTGGCTTTCTGTTAACTGTTTTAGCTTAATCACACTTTAAAAAGCCGCTTTACTGTGGTTCTGTTATATTTCTGCTGCATAGAACTGTAAAATCATGTTACTGTGTGTGCACTTGATTTGTTTGCTTAAAAGTTAAAATTTAAACTGCATTTAATACTGTAGGCATCACACTCAAGTGTGACAGCCTTTCTGTGCATTTCTACTATTTAAATTGCTTTTTGCTGCTTAATTTCTTAAAAAAAAAAAAAAATTCTATCTGTACTGCTCATTTCCTGTCCTTTCCTATACTAGAATAGTCCGGATCCAGATCTGCTGATTTCAGGACTTTAGTCTGTGTTTCTGAGTGGTCCAGACATTGTTGTGGTAGTGAAAGGCCTTTCTGCTTATCAGTGAAAGTGATAAGCATTAGAGCAGCCTATCTGTTGCAAGATGATTGGTTTCTAGGTCTGAAATTAACCTCATTGGCTGTTTGGGGCTAATTTCTATCCCTTTCAACTTTCTGAGTTAAAAACCCATGTTTGCACAGGTTTGTGCTTGGTTTAGCCCAACGGATCCTGTTTGCGCATCCTGCAGACTACTACAGCACCAGAAATGACAAGGAAAGACTTTTTTTGCAGATCTAAGTACCTTTTTGGCTTTCGATTAACTGTTTTAGTTTAATCGCACTTTAAAAAGTCGTTTTACTGTGGTTCTGTTGTATTTCTGCTGTATTTTACTGTAAATAGTTTTACTGTGTGTGCACTTGATTTATTTGTTTAAATGTTAAAATTTAAACTGCATTTAATATTGTAGGCGTCACACTCAAGTGTGAAAGCCTTTTCTGTGCATTTCTACTATTTTAATTGCTTTTTGCTGCTTAATTTCTTAAAAAAAAAAACAAAAAAAATCAACAAAAATACTATCTTCCTTGCTCGTTTACCACCCTTTCCTATACTAAAATAGTCCGGATCCCAGATCTGCTGGTTTCAGGACTTTATGTTTCTGAGTGGTACAGACCTTGTTGTAGTGGGAAGTCTTTCTGCTTATCAGTGATAGTGGTAAGCATTAGAGCATTCTATCTGTCACAAGAGGAGTCGTTTCCAGCTCTGAAATCAACCTTATTGGCCATTTTGGGCTAATTTCTATCCCTTTCAACTTTCTGAGTTAAAAACCCGTGTTTGCATGGGTTTGCCCTTGTTTTAGCTCGATGGATCCTGTTTGGGCATCCTGCAGACTACTACAGTACCAGAGATGAGAAGGAGAGACTTTTTTGCTGATCTAAGTGCCTTTTTGGCTTTCTGTTAACTGTTTTAGCTTAATCACACTTTAAAAAGCCGCTTTACTGTGGTTCTGTTATATTTCTGCTGCATAGAACTGTAAAATCATGTTACTGTGTGTGCACTTGATTTATTTGCTTAAAAGTTAAAATTTAAACTGCATTTAATACTGTAGGCATCACACTCAAGTGCGACAGCCTTTTCTGTGCATTTCTACTATTTAAATTGCTTTTTGCTGCTTAATTTCTTAAAAAAAAAAAAAAACAAAAGCAAATTCTATCTGTACTGCTCATTTCCTGCCCTTTCCTATACTAGAATAGTCCGGATCCAGATCTGCTGGTTTCAGGACTTTAGTCTGTGTTTCTGAGTGGTCCAGACCTTGTTGTGGTAATGGGAGGCTTTCTGCTTATCAGTGAAAGTGGCAAGCATTAGAGCAGCCTATCTGTTGCAAGAGGAGTGGTTTCTAGGTCTGAAATTAACCTTATTGGCCGTTTGGGGCTAATTTCTATCCCTTTCAACTTTCTGAGTTAAAAACCCATGTTTGCACAGGTTTGTGCTTGGTTTAGCTCAACGGATCCTGTTTGCACATCCTGCAGACTACTACAGCACCAGAAATGACAAGGAAATACTTTTTTTGCTGATCTAAGTACCTTTTTGACTTTCTCTTAACTATTTTAGCTTAATCACACTTTAAAAAGTCGCTTTACTGTGGTTCTGTTGCATTTCTGCTGTATTTTACTGTAAATAGTTTTACTGTGTGTGCACTTGATTTATTTGTTTAAATGTTAAAATTTAAAATGCATTTAATATTGTAGGCATCACACTCAAGTGTGACAGCCTTTTCTCTGCATTTCTACTGTTTTAATTGCTTTTTGCTGCTTAATTTCTTAAAAAAACAAAAAAAAATCAACATAAATACTATCTGTACTGCTGATTTACCACCCTTTCCTATACTAAAATAGTCTGGATCCCAAATCTGCTGGTTTCAGGACTTTAGTCTGTGTTTCTGAGTGGTACATACCTTGCTGTGGTAGTGGGAAGTCTTTTTGCTTATCAGTGATAGTGATAAGCATTAGAGCATTCTATCTGTCGCTAGAGGAGTCGTTTCCAGCTCTGAAATCAACCTTATTGGCCATTTTGGGCTAATTTATATCCCTTTCAACTTTCTGAGTTAAAAACCCGTGTTTGCATGGGTTTGCCCTTTTTTTAGCTCGATGGATCCTGTTTGGGCTTCCTGCAGACTACTACAGCACCAGAGATGAGAAGGAGAGACTTTTTTGCTGATCTAAGTGCCTTTTTGGCTTTCTGTTAACTGTTTTAGCTTAATCACACTTTAAAAAGCAGCTTTACTGTGGTTCTGTTATATTTCTGCTGCATAGAACTGTAAAATCATGTTACTGTGTGTGCACTTGATTTGTTTGCTTAAAAGTTAAAATTTAAACTGCATTTAATACTGTAGGCATCACACTCAAGTGTGACAGCCTTTCTGTGCATTTCTACTATTTAAATTGCTTTTTGCTGCTTAATTTAAAAAAAAAAAAAAATTCTATCTGTACTGCTCATTTCCTGCCCTTTCCTATACTAGAATAGTCCGGATCCAGATCTGCTGATTTCAGGACTTTAGTCTGTGTTTCTGAGTGGTCCAGACATTGTTGTGGTAGTGAAAGGCCTTTCTGCTTATCAGTGAAAGTGATAAGCATTAGAGCAGCCTATCTGTTGCAAGATGATTGGTTTCTAGGTCTGAAATTAACCTCATTGGCTGTTTGGGGCTAATTTCTATCCCTTTCAACTTTCTGAGTTAAAAACCCATGTTTGCACAGGTTTGTGCTTGGTTTAGCTCAACGAATCCTGTTTGCCATCCTGCAGACTACTACAGCACCAGAAATGACAAGGAAAGACTTTTTTTTGCTGATCTAAGTACCTTTTTGGCTTTCGATTAACTGTTTTAATTTAATCGCACTTTAAAAAGTCGCTTTACTGTGGTTCTGTTGTATTTCTGCTGTATTTTACTGTAAATAGTTTTACTGTGTGTGCATTTGATTTATTTGTTTAAATGTTAAAATTTGAACTGCATTTAATATTGTAGGTGTCACACTCAAGTGTGAAAGCCTTTTCTGTGCATTTCTACTATTTTAATTGCTTTTTGCTGCTTAATTTCTTAAAAAAAAACAAAAAAAATCAACAAAAATACTATCTGTACTGCTCGTTTACCACCCTTTCCTATACTAAAATAGTCCGGATCCCAGATCTGCTGGTTTCAGGACTTTAGTCAATGTTTCTGAGTGGTACAGACCTTGTTGTAGTGGGAAGTCTTTCTGCTTATCAGTGATAGTGGTAAGCATTAGAGCATTCTATCTGTCACAAGAGGAGTCATTTCCAGCTCTGAAATCAACCTTATTGGCCATTTTGGGCTAATTTCTATCCCTTTCAACATTCTGAGTTAAAAACCCGTGTTTGCATGGGTTTGCCCTTGTTTTAGCCCGATGGATCCTGTTTGGGCATCCTGCAGACTACTACAGTACCAGAGATGAGAAGGAGAGACGTTTTTGCTGATCTAAGTGCCTTTTTGGCTTTCTGTTAACTGTTTTAGCTTAATCACACTTTATAAAGCCGCTTTACTGTGGTTCTGTTATATTTCTGCTGCATAGAACTGTAAAATCATGTTACTGTGTGTGCACTTGATTTATTTGCTTAAAAGTTAAAATTTAAACTGCATTTAATACTGTAGGCATCACACTCAAGTGCGACAGCCTTTTCTGTGCATTTCTACTATTTAAATTGCTTTTTGCTGCTTAATTTCTTAAAAAAACAAAAAAAAACAAAAGCAAATTCTATCTGTACTGCTCATTTCCTGCCCTTTCCTATACTAGAATAGTCCGGATCCAGATCTGCTGGTTTCAGGACTTTAGTCTGTGTTTCTGAGTGGTCCAGACCTTGTTGTGGTAGTGGGAGGTCTTTCTGCTTATCAGTGAAAGTGGCAAGCATTAGAGCAGCCTATCTGTCGCAAGAGGAGTGGTTTCTAGGTCTGAAATTAACCTTATTGGCCGTTTGGGGCTAATTTCTATCCCTTTCAACTTTCTGAGTTAAAAACCCATGTTTGCACAGGTTTGTGCTTGGTTTAGCTCAACGGATCCTGTTTGCGCATCCTGCAGACTACTACAGCACTAGAAATGACAAGGAAATACTTTTTTTGCTGATCTAAGTACCTTTTTGACTTTCTCTTAACTGTTTTAGCTTAATCGCACTTTAAAAAGTCGCTTTACTGTGGTTCTGTTGCATTTCTGCTGTATTTTACTGTAAATAGTTTTACTGTGTGTGCACTTGATTTATTTGTTTAAATGTTAAAATTTAAAATGCATTTAATATTGTAGGCATCACACTTAAGTGTGACAGCCTTTTCTGTGGATCTCTACTGTTTTAATTGCTTTTTTGCTTCTTAATTTCTTAAAAAAACAAAACAAAAAATCAACAAAAATACTATCTGTACTGCTCATTTTATTTATTTATTTATTTATTTATTTATTTATTTCAGTTTGATTACCGGGGAAGTCCACTGGGCCAGAGGTGTGCCCATTTTCAGTGGAGGCCCGGGGAGAAAAGCTCCAGTAAGCAATATGGTTACAAAGGTTTGCATAATGCAATGGAAATACATACAACATGGTTACGAAGGTTACATAATGTGTTACTAAATACATATATGAGGTCATGCAGTCAGGTACAGGTGGATAGAATAACATTGAAATGCAATTTTGATCTAGGTAGAACAGCTAGTAGGTATTTACATTCAGAACAGTAAGTTTAGACTCATTGGGCAATAAGCATCAGTGAATTACTTGATATTTACAATATATACAATACTTGGAGTTGAGAGAGAGAGATTGTTTAGTCTGAGAAAGTTAGCTAGGTTAGTTGGGAGAATAGAAAAGAAGTAATAGTGTAGAGAAGAGCAGGAGTATGGAAAGCTCAAAGGGTAAAATTGTGAGATTTTAGGTAGGGTGAAAGCAGGAACATTTACGTTTAGTGGATAGGTAAGAGAAAAGTAGGGTTTTGAAGGTTTCATGGTTAGGTGTGGTCCAGAGCAAAGGAGGGAGAGAGTTCCATTTTTTGCCTATAGTGAAGGAGAGAAGGAGTTGGCCTGCAGGGTGTTTGGGTTTGTGGACAGAGATTAAATTTTGGTGTTCAGATCTCAGAGATCTGGTTGGGATGTATGGGGGAAGGATGTTTGTTAAGGCTGGGCATTTTTCTGGAAAGAATATTAGTTTGTGTGCGGTGGTTAGTTGGAGATAGTCAAGGAGGTTTGAGAGTTCAAGCCAGTTCAGGGATTGTAGGGTTAGGCAGTGGTGAGTGGAAGTTTTGGATTTAGTTGCGAATTTAGAGATTTTATTATAGCAAGTTTCGAGTTTAGAGGTGTTGGAAGAGGAAAGGTTAGTTAGTAGAGGGGCTCCATAAAGTAGAGAGGGTAGGAGGTAGGTATTAGCAAGAGTTTGCCTTGCGGAGTTGGAGAGAAAGTGGTTATTTCTATACAGCATGCCTAGTTTTTGATGGGTTTTCTTTATGTTTTGTTGGATGTGGATATCAAATTTAAGGTGTTCATCTACGGTAACGCCAAGGAGTTTTGCAGAATGGACCACTTCTATGGCAGAGTTGTTTTGGCTAAGGACTGTAAAAGTATTCCTGTCAAGGGAGAAATTTCTAGAGGGAGGAAAGAGAAGTATTTTGGATTTATTGGAGTTGAGAGAGAGATGGTTGTGGTGCATCCAGTTTTCGGTAGTGGAAAAAGCTGTTTGAGTTTTAGTCAGGAGTTCAGGTAGGTTGGAGGAGGTACAGACTAAGGTAGAGTCATCTGCATATTGGATAACTGTTGTGTCAGGGATGACTGAGTGAAGGTTGTTAATGAAAATGTTGAAAAGCATGGGTCCGAGGATGGACCCCTGGGGAACACCGGTGGGTGTTGGCAAGAAGGAGGAAGTAGAGTTCTTCCATCTGACAGCTTGAAATCTGTCAGATAGGTAGCTGGAGAACCAGGAAAGGGTGTCAGGGGAGAGATGAAGGTTGGAGAGATGAAAGAGAAGATGCTTGTGGGAAATGGTATCATTTACCACCCTTTCCTATACTAAAATAGTCCGGATCCCAAATCTGCTGGTTTCAGGACTTTAGTCTGTGTTTCTGAGTGGTACAGACCTTGCTGTGGTAGTGGGAAGTCTTTTTGCTTATCAGTGATAGTGATAAGCATTAGAGCATTCTATCTGTCGCAAGAGGAGTCGTTTCCAGCTCTGAAATCAACCTTATTGGCCATTTCGGGCTAATTTATATCCCTTTCAACTTTCTGAGTTAAAAACCCGTGTTTGCATGGGTTTGCCCTTTTTTAGCTCAATGGATCCTGTTTGGGCTTCCTGCAGACTACTACAGCACCAGAAATGAGAAGGAGAGACTTTTTTTGCTGATCTAAGTGCCTTTTTGGCTTTCTCTTATCTGTTTTAGCTTAATCACACTTTAAAAAGCCGCTTTACTGTGGTTCTGTTGTATTTCTGCTGCATAGAACTGTAAAATAATTTTACTGTGTGTGCACTTGATTTGTTTGCTTAAAAGTTAAAATTTAAACTGTATTTAATACTGTAGGCATCACACTCAAGTGCGGCAGCCTTTTCTGTGCATTTCTACTGTTTAAATTGCTTTTTGCTGCCTAATTTCTTAAAAAAATTAAAAAAAACCCAAAAAACATACTATCTGTACTGATCATTTCCCACCCTTTCCTATACTAGAATAGTCCGGATCCCAGACCTGCTGGTTTCAGGACTTTAGTCAGTCTTTCTGCTTATCAGTGAGAGTGGTAAGCATTAGAGCAGTCTGTCTGTCACAAACAAAGTGGTTTCCAGCTCTGAAATTAACCTTATTGGCCGTTTTGGGCTAATTTCTATCCCTCTCAACTTTCTGAGCTGAAAACCCGTGTTTGTGTGGGTTTGCATGGTTTTGTGCATCTTGCAGCGTCATTTAGCTAGGGTTAAACTACTGTCGGCGCCATAAAGTCTGCTCTTCAGTTTTTTCCATTAGAACTAGCCAGATTCTTAATTTTAGCACTTGAATCTGCTTTTTCGTGCTCAGCACTGGTTCAGAACTGTTGTAAGTACTAAATAAATTACAATTTACTGAAGCACTCAACCTTTCTCATTACTTAGTGGTTAACAGTTTTAGTACTTATCCTCCTCAAGTTACTTCAAGGAAACAGCTCTATTACTTACTTCCCTCACTTGTCTAGAGGAAATAAGTGATTATCCAGGTATGTCCAAGAAACAGCTCTCGGTGTTCTCTCCTGTCTACCTGATGGATCTGGGCATTTTGGGGCAATGTAGCAATTGCCTCATGTAGACACACAACCCTCTCCTCCTACCACCCAACCCAACAACCTGTGAGAGATGCATTTATCTAGCCAAACTGGAGGCAAAGCCCATACCTCACATACTAGTATGTTTTTCATCCCCTCCTATCACCACCTCAATATATTAGTGGTTATTGGGCATAGTTTACACATGCTTGTGTGTAAATATATACACATGTATATACAAGCATGCATATACGTCTATATATTTGTTCACTGTAGCTGGAATTTATTTTGCGACTGAGCTAGGTACCCCATACATCAATAGATAGTTTTGTTTTATCATTAGGTACAGGCTTAGTATTGTTGCGGATTGTTTATCTCTTCACATTTTTCATTTGACCTTTTTAACTTAGAATGTTGTTATATTTAGCACCAACTATGTACATGGAAGTAGTTGCTTTTTTATTAGTTAGGGACCCCATCATCTATGGAGCTTTATACTTAGGTATTATTATATCTGTGCTTTGTTCTAATTTCAAGCTTTACTGTGTCAATTTTATGTGTTACGCCTAGCATTCCACTATTTATCTGTTTTATCTTTTATTTTGTATTAGTTAATGCCATCTCTGCCATGTTCAGCTTAACACTTTAATAAGAGTACTCATTAATATGTACACGTTTCATTGTTTTAAATAGTGACACTTTGTGATCAATATATGCTTCTAGGGCATAATCGTGCTTACAAATACTGTCTATTTTAGGCACAGGACAGCACGAATATAGGCTCACCTTTTTTCTTAGAAATTTAAACATTGTTTCTGTTGTTCAGTACTTAGATGCTTAAAAGCGTGCTCACCGTGACGTTGAGTTACCATAGCATGAAGTTAGGTTGTACTCAATTGCATTCAGAGTTCCTACAGCACACGCACTTTACAACTTGTAAACAGTTTGTTTTACGTGGAATCAAAGAGGTTCCAAATTGTGGAATATATTAATCATGGACAAGAGCCTTTCACGGATATGATGAGGTCTGACTCCTTGATGAGGCACATGAAATATATTATATTAAGCTATGTTGTTTTGTGGTAAAGACGCTTACATTTTAGTACAGAGTTCTCGCTATATTAATTTTTAACCTGATATATGCAAAGTTGCATTCGACACACCACTATCTTAGTAGAGATGCTAGATATTGAAACGCGATAAAACTTGCTGTTTATCTAAGGATTTTAATGATTTTAACACCATGAGGAGAGAGAATGTTCAGGATTTTAATGAATGTAGCAACAGTTTTTTAATGATTGTAGAATGATATAGGACCAAGCACAATGCTCCTTTTATTTTTAGAATGTATCAGGGTATATGCATATTTTTACTTATTTGCATGGACATTCTGATCATTAATTGTATATTTGGATGGAAGTATTCCTTCTAAATATTGTTGCATTTAACTATGTTAACTTTTTTGAGTATCTGTTCCTTTAAGACAAGATAACATGTGACATATCAATTTGTAATGTCCAATAGGAAGCTTAAGGATGGTTTAAAAATGATTCAAACAGTTTTATTCATTGTTTTAAGAGTCTGAAGAAGCCTTTGGCGAAAGCGCTCACTCATTGGAATAAACTTTATTATTTTTTATGAATGCATCTTATTTGAAGTTCCTTTGAATCTCTGCTTTTCGTTTCATTGCCACTGGAGGGTCACACACTTGGATTTGGATTGCTCTCTTTTATGTTTACGTGAGTCTCCTGCCTCAAACTGATAGCAGCACTGCATTTGGCTTTTTGACTTGCTCCACTACACTCATCACATAGTCCTACTATACCTACACCACCAAAACCCACACATAGATACACAAAAACATTCTCGGAGGCTCTGAATAAAAATATGCCCAAGCAACAGAGACCTCCAAAGCAGAAATGCAAGCAAACTCAACCCCTCATCATAATCAAAAAGACACATAACACACAGACTCGGTGTACCACTCAACCACAGCCCATAAGGCAAAACAACATACCTGACACCTTTGTCATAGGTGATTCTGTAGTCAGGCACATGGATGTTCCACTCACCAGAATAGACAAGGAGAAGGTTACGGTTAGCTGCCTGTCAGGAGCCAGGATCTGCCACATAACCCACACACTCAGGTCACTCCACAACAAGTAGAAATATGACTCAGTCATTGTCCATGTTGGTGTGAATGACCTCAGACATACCTCCCTGGACTACATGAAAAGAGACATGGAGTAGCTCTCCGATCTTGTATCCAGGCAGGTATGACCCTAGCCCTGAGTAGCATCCTACCTTCACCCAGAATGATACAGCAGTACAAGGACAAAATGAGTGACTTCAACAATTGGCTAAGCTTCTGGTGTCATTCTAAGGGGATCCAGTATCTGTCTGCCTGGGAAGACATGGTGACAGGCCACAATGCTTTGCCAGAGATGGCCTGCACCTGTCGCCTCTGGGATTCTGGATACTGGCTAAGGCTAATTCCACCCCTATAATGCCTTTTTTAGGCAAGGTTCAAAGGACAAACCCACCACTGTAACAGATACAGGCAAGCAAAAATGGTGGGTAATGCTACTCAATGCTAGAAGTCTAAACCTCAAAATGCACACACTTGAGGCACTCCTTAAAATGGAGAACATTGATATCTGTGCAGTAACTGAAACCTGGTTCAAGGCTCCAGAGAGCACCCCTGCACTGCCAGGATATAACTCATACCATACCTTTTGGCCATCTAACCAAGATCGGAACACCAAGGGTGGAGGTGTGTCCATATTCATTAAGGATAACCACACCTCCAGGCTAGTTGCACAACATAATGCTTCCGAAATTATCCAAGTGCAACTAACTCTGGAAAAAACTGCAATCCATATTGTAGCATGCTACAGATCCCCCATGATGTCCCAGGATTCCCACTCCTCTTTTCTTGATATACTAGAAAATATTAGGGTTCAACCAAACACCCTAATAATGAGCGATTTCAATTACCCTGCCATTAACTGGGAAACTACTCATGTACCAACTCCTTCACTCAATGCTTTCTAGAACACATAAACTCCAGTGCCCTGGATCAACTTATCCTCACCCCCACCAGGAAGAGTAATACCCTGGACCTGGTCATTGCCAACATGAGTGACCAATGCTCTATATCTGGAGTCAACTCTTCGCTGGTCAGATCCGACCATAAGCTAATCACCATGGATATCCACATGCTGCCCCTACCCCCCCATTAAAGAAACCACTGTAAAAAAACTTTTCCAAAGCCAACCATCATGCTTCTTAAGACAGAAGTGGCCAACTTCATATTACCCATGCAGATGGATAATACAGTTACAACTGCCAAACCGTACATAAATGCACTCTATAAGCACTTACACAAGTGCATGGATTGTGCTATCCCTAACAGAACCAAGACATTGTCCTCTAAAAAAAGGAAGCCAATCGGGTGGTCCCCTGCTATAAACAAACCCTACAACAGAAGGAAGAAGCTGTTACAAAAGAGAGTAAAATCCCAGGAGTGGAGGAGCTCCCTGGTCAGTCTCAGTAAGAAGCTGAGATCCCTCATAAAATTCTCCAAAGCCAGCTATGAAAACTAGATTGCCACTAACTCTAAGGACAACCACAAAGCATTCTATAGCTATGTCAAGAATCTCAATGGCAACACCCATATCTGCTCCGAGTTACAGCACAATGGCACGAAAATTATGGAACCAACTGATATCACCAACATCCTGGCTGATAGGTTCATTGCTAACTGTACCCAACCCCCACCTCCTAAAGGGCCTATATTCATACTGGAAGAATGCAGTGCCCCTGCAATCACAACTGAGCAGGTAAAAACTGCACTCTCTGAAGCCAAGAACACAGCATCCATGGGACCGGACAACATCCCAGGCTGTGTTGTACATGAACTTCAGAATGAACTAGCCCCCCACCTAAGCACCATGTTCAAGCATAGCCTCATGAGGCTTTGTACCCACTGAATGGCGCACAGCAACAGTTATACCACTCCACAAAGGGGGAGCCACCACGGACCCCGAGATCTATCAGCCTGTTAGCATGATGAGCCTGGTTTGCAAGGCCATGGAATGTATCATCATGGAACTCAAAAACAATGACACTGGTAACCTCCAAACTCTGGACCCACCCAGTTCGGGTTTGTGAAGGGAAGATCATGTCTCCTGAACCTGATCGACTTCTTTGAATCAGTCACCAAAGCCATAGAAGAAGGTAAGGCAGTTCACACAGCCTATCTTGATGTTGCCAAGGCTTCCAATACCATCCCCCATTCTGGAATCATAGATAAACTCAATAAATTGGGTATAAATCTATATGTCACAAGCTGGGTTGCCAACTGACTTACTGACAGAACCCACACCGTAAAAGTTGCAGACTCCAAATCAAACTTCAAACCTGAGACAAGTGGAGGAGTACCACAGGGTTCAGTCTTGCATCCTCCCCTCTTTGGGATCTACTTCTCTGAAGTACAGGCTAACACAGAGGGCATCTGGCTGATGAAGTTCGCAGATGACTGCAAATTAGGTGCCATAGTTGAGTCCCCAAATGACATGGACATCCTACATAAGGGCCTGCCTGAGACTGATGCCTGGTGTTGGAGTCATGGCCTCAAGCTCAGTGCTAAAAAGTGCATTGTCATTCCCTTTGGTAAAAACTCCGTACCCATGAACTACCACATAGGCAGTAATCCACTTAACACTGAAGGTGGGATAAGAGACCATGGGACTCAGGTGGACAGCAGTCTCTCCTTTGATAATCACATCACCACACTAGTCAGGAAATCCTTCTACGTGGCACACATCATCACCAAAGGGTTCTCATCCAGGAAAAAAAGAGGTCATCGTTCCCCTCTACTCAGCTCTCATTAGACCCATTATTGAGTACAATGCCCCATTTGAAATGTACCTCACAAGACATCTGCAACAGCTGGAGAGGCCACAAAAATACCTCACCAAGAGGATTACAGAACTCAAACAGATGCCCTACGCTGACTGTCTCAAAAAACTCCAGCTTTACACCATAGCATATTGCCTACTCTGAGGTGATCTTTGCCTAGCTATGTCAAACCCAGAACTGTTGGACATGCCACACCTAAAGAAATCCCAATCCCTCTGAGCTACACGCTCTAGAGACCTAAACCTTGTCACCACAATAAGCAGAACATGCTGGAGGGATAGATTCCTGTCCCAGAGACTTCCCATACTCTGAAACAAGCCACCTATCTATGTCAAACAGAGTTCTTCACTAGCACTCTTCAAGAAAAATCTTGATGAGTGGATGGGAAATAGGAAATTCACACTGGGGCACAGGAAAATAACCTTCTTGGGAGGCAAAAGCCAGGGAACTTGTTGGCTAGGCTTACATAGGCCATTGGGCTGATAGCCTAGTACCCACCTATGAACCTATGGAGGAAGAAATTGTACATTAGCAAAGTGTAGTTACAGAGATAATGAAGTAGTGCCCCTACCATGAACAGAGCATGGCAGAATGCTGGGGGCCCTTCAACTTTGTAAAGCATGACACGTGCTGAGGAGATATCCCTTTCCACTGAGGATTACAAGGATGATGATGGTGATGGAATAGGAACTATTCAAGGTGGTGTGGACACTAGCAGTTTGATATGCCCACACCATGGTCACATTGTTGTTGGAGCAGGACAGAATTATCTGGAGGCAGGTTGAACAGTGTGACATTTATTTGTTTGCTCAATGGATTATGATATACCAGTTTTAATGTCTCTCTGGCAGTTACTTCAGGTCTGACAATGCAATTGCAGCAAACAGAAGCATCATGTGGTATGTATGTATTTCCTTTCTTTCAACCCATACTAATAAATTTACAGGGTTTCAATGAGAAGTTAATAGTGATACATACTAAATGGAAATGCCTGTCATTTGTTTATAGGTTTTCTTGCCAAAAGAAAGATCAACAGACTGTGGTACAGTACACACAGGACGCTGCTGCTGACAGTCGTATACACATTGATGATAATGCCTTAAATCTTATACTCACAATGCAGTCTGAGGACAGTGGCACACAGTTTCAGAGTGTACTGATAGGGCCACCTGGCAGGTTGATGATTACAGAGCAGGTGGAGAAGATTCACAGGTAGTGCACTTCCAGTACATGCCTTTACTAGGAATAGAAAAATCTCCACAAAGCTCCAGATTTCTGCCAAATGCAAATGTCAAACCTCTGGAAGAGGACGGGACAATGTTAGAGGTTGAAATCCCCACCATACAGACTGTCCCCCAGGGTGGCAAATAATGGCATTAATCAGAACTGAGACATGGAAGGCATTATCTGCATGGCAGCAAATGTGTCAGAACATTGTTCAGGCACAGGCTTCTGCTACTGAGAGTAATTTAGAGGCAATGAGAGTGGTGCAAGGAATATGTGAAAACCATGCCTCTCAACTACCCAGATATTCGCAAAATGTCCAGATTTTTGGCTCATAATTTTGTTCCGGTCCTCATAAATGTTGTACTTTTCTGGCAAATCATTGGGATGATCTGAGGACTGATGTCACTAAATAATGATATACATTTGAGTTTCAGACTTCAGATCCTACAGAAAATGTAGGTTAAAACAAACCCTGTTACTCTAGCAACTGTCTAAGTTTATAAGAACAATATTTAAAATATGTCCCTATTTTTGGGCCTTTGACCCCCAACTCTGTCAGGCTTTGTAAAGATTTCTTGCACTAAGAGGTTGAGAAGTATGATGTGGACATCCACAAATACATGGCAGAGGCAAAAGACAATTCCATGATGATCCTCATTAGGAGCATGTTTCCCCAAATACAATCTATATCAGACTCTAGACATACCCTTGTGAAGACTTACCAGATCTGCATGTGTGGAGGCCATGTTGGGTTTGCAACAGTTCCAACAACCAAGGATGTAGATTCCTTCCGAAGTCAGCAAGCTGGACATCATTAGACTTCAGTATCACATGGCAGGACCTCACAGTCAAGGACACAGTCTTGTGGCACTGGCTGGTCATTTTAAGGCCCTCTACAGCATGAAGTAGGTCACACCACCATACTTGTTCACTGTCAAGTTGTCATGTTGGCACCCATTCCCATTCCTTTTGACCCTCCTCTGAGCTATCATTGGGTGAAATTGTGTATGACAAAGTCCAAATGTGACCTGCATATCCAATGTCAAAAATTCTTAATCCAATATCCCTCCTCCCACAGTCAATGACAGCAATAACTAAATTGAGAATGTTTACAGGTTAACAAAACATAACACAGGAAAATACACTTAGTAAGAATGTAAAAAATGCACTAACCTGTAAAGATGAAAAAAAATGCTTGTTCATGAAAACATTTCACAGTTTGAAATACCAGCATTTCCTCCACTAGAAGGAATGAGGCCCAGTAAGCAACCACAGCCTGCATCTGCATAAAGGGTTACTGTGGCATGATTCATGCCTCCTTTTCCAACAGCTCACCTTGTCTGTCATTCAGGAATTGCTCAGTTTGGAATTCTGAGTGAAATCTTACATGCGTAATTGGTCATGCATCAAAAGTTAGTCTGCGCTAATGAGATGTGAGACCAACTGCACCAATTTTATTTCTGCCACATTGGAACACTTTTAAATTGCAGTGCAATGGGAGGTGCACAAAATGCAGAAGCATAACCAAAGAATTCCAATATGATAAATTACAGTATGCAGGCATGATGCACTGGCAGCAGAAATACAAAAGTAATGCTGCAGCCATAAGGAAAAGCAATGCATGACATTTTATATCTCATCGGTGATACATGGGAAGTAGAACTTGTTTCCATATGTTCAATGTATGGGATGTACAAAAACACGGCCTTAAACTGGCTCCTGGGTCCCATTCAGATGACCAACTTTTTAGAAAGTTGAACTTTATATGGTTGAGACCATATGACCAACCTTCCAAAAAAATCAAAGTATTTCTATGGAGATCATGGTAAAGTGGGGTTGAGGAACTTACTCTTTTCCCCATTGTAGTTAGTTCTTCTTTCGGCTTTTCCCAGTTAGGGGTCACCACAGTGGAACTCCGGTCCACTAATGATTGGCAGTAGATTTTTTACGGGTGCTGAGGTGCCAGCTCAACGCCCAACCTTCAATGAAGGCACGTCCATTCTACGCATGCCTTTCGAACGCCACTCGACCATGGAAAAGACATGCAGACTCCACACAGAAGGCGCTTCCGCCGAGACTCAAACGAGAGAACCTCTTGCTGTGAGGCAACAATGCTACCGCTGCACCACTGCAGCTTATACCTCTTTTGGTATAATTGGGTGGGGGCTTGCTCCCCTACAAAAAGAAAAAAAACACAGATTTTGGTTATTTTGTTAAGTTTGATTTTTCAGAAATTTGATCAAATGGCTTACTTTACAAAAAATTGATCTTCTAACATATATATATATATATATATATATATATATATATATATATATATATATATATATATATATATATATATACACACACATATATATACTCCAACTCCTGAAACAGCAATGGATAAAGACCCCATAGAAATAGCCAATACCTTCAATATGTTCTTTACAAACATTATCAAAACCTTAGCCAACCAACTATCCTCTTGTAGCCAACCGATCATGGAAACACTACCACAACCTTTAAAGACCTTCTTCCTAAAAAGTGTCCCTACATCTTCAATAAGAGCCCTTTTACAGAAACTTAAGCCATCTACCCCCTCTGCAGACCTACTCCCAGCAGAATACCTTCAAAAAGCTGCAGATGTTATAGCCTATCCAGTTTCTATCCTCATTAATCGAACTTTCTCGGAGTCAATAGTACCAACTTTATGGAAAATATCCCATGTAATACCACTCCATAAAGGAGGACATCCACTGAATTATCTAACTATAGGCCCATAGCGTTAATGTCCCCATTAGCCAAAATTATGGAAAGATGTATGCACAAACAGCTACTCCACTATCTTATCCATAACAACCTACTAGCCAACTCCCAGCATGGTTTCAGACCCAAACACAGTACCACAACTGCCCTTCTCTCCTTCACTGACACAATAAACCATAACCGTAATGACAAGAAAGTGTCCTCTGCCTTATTTCTAGACCTATCAAAAGCATTTGATATGGTCAACCATCAACTACTCATGGAAACCTTAAAAAACCTCTACCTGGATAACTTGACACTAGACTGGTTTAAAGCCTACCTCTCAGACAGGAAACAAGCAGTATTGTGGCAGAATACTCTCTCCACTTTACTACCAAATACCATTGGGGTCCCTCAAGGGTCCATTTTGGGGCCACTTCTTTTCTCGGTCTTCATTAATGACCTCCATACAGTCATTCCCGAGGCCACCTGTATTCAATATGCGGACGACTCAACACTGGTTTGTTCGGATACATCTCCAGACAGACTACTAACTAAAACCCAAAATTGCTTCACCAAAGTCGAAAACTGGCTATTAGGACGACAGTTAATCCTAAATCCTAAAAACTAAATTATTGATCTTTCAACCAACTCACAAAAATCACCTTATTGATGTCTCCATAACATCCAAAAATGGTACTATCATTTCCCCAGACCCCCACACGAAATTGCTAGGAGTTACTATTGATAATAAACTGAAATCGACATACATATCAACCTGTCCATCAAAACAGTAAACAAAAATTAGGATCGCTCTATAGAATTAAAACTTCCTAACACCAAGTACTAAAATCACCATTGCCCAAACACATTTGCTCTCCACCCTTCTTTATTCATCAGCAATATTCACCAATCTTAACAAAACCATACTTGATAAACTATCCAGCTCATATAATCATATAGCTAGATTTGCAGCAGGAACTCCATACAGGACCCATCACTGCACCAACCTCAAAACCTAACATGGATTGAACTCCCCAACCTTGTTAGAATTACCCAACTCACTGAGGTATATAAAATTCTCAAAAACCCCGACAATTGTCCTTCACTTCAGAACCTAGTCCTTCTATACTCTAATCTTAACAGTCTACGTTCTGCAAACAGACCACTCATAAAGATGGTCAAAGCTTACAATACTGGAGGAGATGCACTCTTTCCAAACGCCGTTGGAAAAGTCTGGAACTCTCTTCCCACCAGTATTCTTTCCTCTACCTCTCTACCCCATTTCAAGAAACAACTGTTTCACCACTATCAGAAGCACTGGCTTTGCCAATGCTCATCTCCTGACTGACATTTCCTAGTCTCTATTATCTACTTGAATTGTTCATTGTCTTCATTTTTTTATTTCCTTATATGCATTGTTAACAAATGAATTTTGCAACCTGATTGTTTGTTTGACTTTTGACTGTTTCTCTCTCTGTAATATTATAATTTTGGAAATGTCTGTATTTTGTATAATGATGGAGCTTTTCTCCCGGCCTCCGCTGAAAAAGGACATTGTATCCAGTCGGATTTTTCCCGGTTAACAAATGTAAAATAAAATAAATAAATATAAATATATATATATATATATATATATATATATATATATATATATATATATATATATATATATATATATATATATATACATATATATATATATATATATATATATACATATGTATATATATATATATATATACGCACATATACATATTTATATATATATATATATATATATATATATATATATATATATATATATGTTAAATCAAAAAAGGGAATAAAAACTGCAGACAACTCAGAAATTCCTGGATACCACAGAGAACATGAGCTGAATGGGTGAGTTTTGAGAGCTTTCGTTCATTAATTATTTGGAAGTTCTTCAGAAAATAACAAATACGTGGAAGGTACAATGCTTTAAATAAAACCAGTAAGCCAACCAGATAGGGAGAAAAATCTGCAAAAGTCAAACAAAGACAATTAGCAGTTGTGCTAAAAGTACAAAGCACACAGTGGCATACAAAATTTCGGGGCTGAAATAAAGGTGGTGCTTGTTATTTTCTGAAGAAGTTCTAAATAATTAAAGAAGGAAAGTGCTCAAAAATTACCCATTCGGCTAATGTTCTTTTTGGTATCCATGAATTTCTGAGTTATATTTATATATCTATAGCTATGTATAATATATATATATATATGTATATATATATATATATATATATATATATATATATATATATATATATATATATATATATATATATGGATTCCCTTCACAAACTCTATGTTTCAAAACTTCAAACTTTAACTGGTCAAGATCATAAGATCGAAGTTTTGAAATGTCAAATGTTTTGAATGGAGATCGCCGTAGAGAGTGGAATGGAAATTTTACCATTTTTGTCACTGTAGTGTGATCTCAGAGTTGGTAAATTTGTTTGGCAGGGGGTGTGGGGGTGCAGTGGGGCTTGCCCCCCTGCAAAAATGTAAAAAAAATGTATTTGTTGGTAATTTTTTATTACAATTTGGAAGTTTCAAAACTTTGATCTAATGATATAGGCTGTTTGCAGTTTGAAGCTTTGAAACTTTGAGCTTGTAAACTAGATCCATAAATAAATATATATATATATATATATATATATATATATATATATATATATAGGGAGAGAGAGAGAGAGAGAGAACGAGATTTATATACTAACTCCAAGATTAGAGAAAATTAAGAAAACGCAATACTCATCCTTTCACTCGTTTTTGAAACTGGCTACCTTGTCCGGATTGTCAGCAGTGCTTTTAAGTTTCACATTCTATACCATAGTAAACAGTAATGCACCTTCTCTGATGCGTGATAGTTTTTGTTTCACATAAACTCTGTTTCTGAAGCTTTTGATATCAGCTTTCCCAAGTTGCTGAATTTATGAAAGTATGATCTCAAAGAGCAGTAAGGATGGCTTTTGTTTTGATACTGTTTGTTCATATTGTTTGTTCAACACAGTCATGAAAAATAAGAATGTTTTGTTTCCATACAATTAAAAAGAGGAACTGCTGCTATGTATTTTTATTTTGGCATTTCAATACTACAGACCTAAAATTAATTTGTTTTGTTTGGCTGTTTTATTAAATACTTTTCTTTTCTTGCACAGTTTTCCTTTTTCCTTTTTGACTGTTGTAAAATTACTTTTAAAATATTTATTATGTTTTATCACAAGCTTATATCAATATAGCCAAAATGGAAGACAAAGGTGTTTCATGGCAGCTACACATAGAAAAGATTTTGTAGCTCATCCAGGTAAAATGAATTTTCATAATCTGTAATGTGTACATCGAACAGCAGAGAGCCATGTATGTGGCTGAATTAGAGCAGCATTTACGACTGTAATAATTGTACAGTACAAAGTTGATCTTTCCACATGCAAGCGAATTCGTGCCGTAGGTAACAATTGTATTAGTTCATTTGCACACCAATCCCTGTTTTAGGCGGAAGGAGACTGTAGAACCTATAGAGGTTTGGTTCTTGCAAAAAGAAATGTTTTCCAGAGTAGTATAACCAAATAAGCTCCCATCATGAATGTGCTAATCCAAGGGTCATTTCTTACCACAGCACACTTCACCATTCCAATCAATAAACTGCAAATCGACTTACCAACTCCCTATTATATTGTATGCTAATGGTATGGTAATGCAGAGGTCTACCTCATCCTTCACAGTAATATAAAGACATCTCCAGGATGGCTTTCTCAGTCCTTATGCCTGACTGCAAAACTCCAAAAAAACTATAACCATGATTTCTGGAAAAAGTGAAAAAATACTAAATTCCCTCCACCACCATTCTCATACAAATTCCCCATTTGAAAGAACAATCTTCTTCAAAATACCTGGGAATCTGTCTGGACTAAACATTGAATTTTCAAGCTGACATTAAAAAGAAGAGCAACAACTCTACCACCTATATTTATGGGCTTATAAGGTCTACCATTCCTTTTTCATACCTGTCTGAGACTCCATCGGAAAGGTAATCCACTTTGCCCAGTCAGGGTATGGACTTTCATTAACTGCTGATGTCATCAACAAAAATATGGCCTCCTTTCAGATATTCTCCAGTAAAATCTGTTTTTTCATCACTAACTCCTCACTGTCATACTTTAAATAAAGCTAACTGGCTACCAGTTAACAGTAGGAGGACCTCCTATTAGGATCACTTCTTTTCAAACTTCTGCATCCTGACAACTTTGTACTCCTTACTGCAAAATTTCAGCACCCCACTCCCTGAGAATGTACTCGCAAACAGGATTTATATATTCTACAACCCCCCCAAATTAAACTATAATGTACTAAACACAACCTCTTCCTCCTAGCACCAAAACTTTGGCAGTCTCTATCAATCTACTTAAGAGACCTAACTAACTGCTCTAAATTCTGACTACAGCTTAGAGCAAGACTGAAATTCAGAAACATTACTACCAGTGATAAGTCCATCTTATGTTTTAATGTTCTAGGCATCAGCCAATTATCCAGTGACAAACAATAGAATGAATCAGATAAAAAAAATTAGAGCATAACTTTTCTGTGTCACAATATGACTTCTAAAGAAAGTATAAAAGAGATAGGTCCCAGGTCCCTGGTCCAACCTCAAACAAAAAGATAGTTTATGTCATAATCCAAATGGTATTATTAGTTTCCTGTAGCCTATCTGTTTTACGAGACAAAACACATCATTGTAATCATAAGTGAATGAATGCAGTATGTTCAGACTGCATTTATTGTACTATGCAAGCTACAGCTTTCTTTCCATAGCTGAATTAATACAGTATCTGAGCGGTGTATTGGGTGGTGTGCACACATCGGCTGAATGGATGTTTGCTGGATGTATTCATCCTGGCTTTTGAGATGCTGAATGTGCTTTGATTTTCCATGATTCTTGCATAGACTTCATATTAAGTGAAACACGATGGGCTAGATTCCAATGTAATTGTGGAAATCGCAGAGAATGCAAGGTTCAGTACAAATCTTGTTGAAACCCATATAATATGATAATTAGTTGCAGTACAGAAATAATACATCAGCATAACTCAGCAAGTCTGATGTAACAGAATGTAGTAGGTAGGAAATGCATGTGTAACAAGCAATGCCCATAACACAATATGAGGGAAGCTGCAGGACATTTTAAGGTTTGTTCACAAAAGTGTCTACATGTCTGCATTCTTCAACAGACATGGCATACATACCATGGGCCATGGCATTAGAGCAATAACTTAAGGAACATAACCAACCAGCAATAACATTTTGTGTGTACTATACACATCTGCAGTATCCCACATATTCCAGCATAATCCACTAAAAATATATATATATATAAAAGAGAGATAGATGTGTGTGTGTGTGTGTGTGTGTGTGTGTGTGTGTGTGTGTGTGTGTGTGTGTGTGTGTGTGTGTGTGTGTGTGACATCTGTTCCTAGATTCCATTTTAATCCACACAAAAAAAAATAAAATTAGATTTTTTGGCAATATGACATATATGGCCATATTGACAACATCATAAAATATTATATGTGAAAATATAGCAGGGTGTGGAAAGAAATGGGGGAAACACATGTAATGCACACATCCCAATAAACAATTTCATATGATAATAGATGGTGGAAACTAAAAAAGCGGGAGGGTCAGAGTGGCATGGGTATTTTTTTCTTTTTGATGGGAAAAAGCCCACATTTTGATAGTTTTGGAGAAAAGATGGATTGGTGAAATCATGGAAGAAGGAATAGGGGAAAAGGGTTGGTAAAAACCATAACAAAAAGCACACCACATAACAGATAAAGTAGATAACATACAGAAAAGGACAGGGACATGGCATGGACAAGGCACAGGAAAAGTCATACAACAGTAGCACTGTGATGTTGGTAACTGTGTGACATTGTTAGAAATAGGATCAGGAGTGATATGCATATAATCGGGATCAATACCTGTACAGAAAGGGCAGTGCATCACAGACTCACGTATAGTGCATCACAGACTCACATATATCTGTAACTATGTCATTGGCTGTCAGCACTGCAAACTCAAGTCAGTAATTAGTTGGGCAAATCAGATCCTCATAAACAAATGTAGAATGGCAGAAGTAAAGTTCAGATTAGAATCTCTAACCATATATTCAAGAGGCAACCTTCTGTTCACCAAGTAAAGCACCTGTCCTGCATTATGCAGGACAAATGGTTGTGTTATGGGTGAAAATTTTAGTAAACGCTCCACTGATCAGGAAATGCTTCACAGTGTAGGCCCAAGAAATATCACTGTCCTGCAACAGTAATGAAGGTGGAAGGGTTTGCCATGAGAATATCTGTTATGCATGCAATGTGCACAATATGCTCATTCCTGATATGCTGCAATAACATGTTCAACAATGACATACAATGGAATGTTCCTGTTCATTAAGTCCATGGCAGTGTGGGTATAGTGGGCCACACCAGTGTAACACAATGTGATGAAATTCATCAATAATCAACAGCAACACAAAATCAGAACTACAGACATTGAAATCAAATTAATTTGGGTGACAACATGTCAGACATTATATATGTGGAAGCTTCAGATATCTCACTGTAGTACAAATGTGTGTTACACATAGTCATCTCTATTGCGACAAGTTAAGTATCTCAGTAGCACAGAGCTGTCAGAAGCTACTAATGCAACTTTTACACAAAGGTGCAGCCAAACATCAACATCATACAGTCTTGCCCTACATATGTGTGTGATATGGGCAAAACAACTGTGTAGGAAGGACAGAGTTCAAATTAAGACCTCACATATAATGTCCAACCATTGTGAAATATGATTACAGTAACTAATCGTGACAGTCATGTCTGAGGTGAAGTATCACACATGTAGGTGCCATTAAAATAGCAAAATATGCAAGCGCTGCACGCAAACAGCTAAATGGTGCACTCAACATGGTGCAGAAAAGTTTATCTGTGCAACATGCACACATGATAGCATGTAAGAAATATGCATGTGCTACTCATGCACACAGTGCAGTCATTTACAACACAAACCCTGACTGTAGCTTATCATCTCTCAAAAAAGTGAATAAGTACTTAAACATAACCCACATGTACTGTTATGTTATCCTCTGACAACATGTGCCACACTCACAAAACAGATACAAATTAATTGGCTACATATGTTTGAATGGAAAGTAAAACATGCAGGTGCACCAATTTGTATTCCACTACAGTGTGGAGTAACAAATATGTACAGCTCAAAAAGCAGAAAAGGGCCACAAAAAAGGTAGTGTACAACAGAAGTACCATGTAAATATATGTAAAAAGCACACTGGACTAGATTAGTAGCACAAAATTTGTAGTTATTAGGAAGATACCACTATACACTGACCTGGAATTGACTGAGCTTGGTTTTCCTAATTGTTTTCTTGGAAGCCAGCCTGGTCCATTTTTCTGGCTCACAACCTTGTATTACTTTGTGTCTATACCCCTTCCCCACCTTGAACCTGCACTCCTCCCTCCCACTCCTGCTCCAATACAGAGGTATCAAAAACCTGGCATAGAAAGGCATCATCTTTGACTTAGCTTTCCTGTCCTTGTTTCATACGAATCCCCAGTAGTGTGCTTGCATGTAAGTACTACATGGTATTGTTTTTGTTTATGGTCCTTATTGTTATTTTGTGAAGTTTCACACATGGCCTGTTTCATGCATATTTTTAGTTGGCAACAGCTCTATATGGTCACGTGTATTCTGGACCTATATTTCAAAGCATTTTTGTTTTTTGCTTTACTCTACTTGCCCTGCATATGAGCATCTTGTTATGCCAGTATGGAATTATACTCATCACATATTGCAGCTTTAATTAACAGATACACTGCTGCTTTATTCAGTAAAGTGAATAGATCAGTAAGCTGTCTGGCAAATAGAATACAACTTACTGCAACCTCCGAGGGATACAAGCAGCTCTGTGTTTCTGTATAATACCACTGCTATTACTGACTTTTAATGGAGAATGCATAACTGTGTGTAGCATCTTAGTAGTTGCTGTTTATTTTCATACCCTTTATAACAATACACAATAGTGTAGTGTATGTTATAATAGCTTGGTATCAAGGGTAGGGTAGTCTAATGGTTAAGGTGTTTGCCTTACAAACACAAGGTGCAAGGTTTAAATCTCTCAAGGGATAATTGTCTAGGCTTAAAATGGCTCATAAGGGCAGTTAGCTTAGTATGAATCTATGAACCGCAGTTACCTTTTGTTTGTTTTTTTCTGCTTTCCTTGCATTTGTGTTGTTCAAAGAATTGTGCTATTTCTTACAAGATAGGCTGCCCCTCACCTGCATCCTCTATCTTCTTAGTACTTGGCAATCAGAGTGTTTTAAAACTTCAGACATAACATTTACCTACTTTTCCTTTTTATTTCCAGTCCCTTCAGCAAAAGTTTTATCTGTGTCCTGACCAACTTACAATAAACAAAAGGCTGTCCGGTTGCCCTGCAGTGTGAGACCCTGAATCAATGGAATGCTAAAGTGCTTTCAGCTAAACTTGTGTATGTTAGAGTTGTGCTTAATCTGTCTGACATTTTAACAATAGCCTTTTACTGTAAGCGTGCACACTACTGGTCTTCCCCACCCATTTCTCTTCCTATTGTACTCCTAGGTCAATTACGTAAAACTATTTTCTTTATCTTGGAGAAAGTTTACCTATTTACCTGCAGCTCATACTTGTAATATTTTCCCTATAGAAGGGGTAGTCCTTGTCACTTCACTGTACTAGATTAGTAGCATAAAATTTCTCGTTATTAGGAAGATACCACAATACACTGACCTGGAACTGACTGTGCTTGATTTTCCTGATCATTTCCTTGGAAGCCAGCCTGGTCCAGTTTTCTGTCTAATCCTGCTCCATTCACCCTCACTGCACTCAGGCTCACTCGGCTCCTCTACTCTACTCCCATTCCCACCCACCCCTGACATCATTTCCTTAATAGCTAAACCTGCTTTGCCCCACCTTCGCATGAGCCAATAGACATTCCCATTCCTCTACTCATACCCCACATCACTATTAACTATAACTCCCACTCCCCTCCTGAGCCGTACCTGCTATTAATTCTTTCAGTTACTCATTTAATGAAATTCCTTCAGTCAGTCCTGATTTCTTCTACTAACCTTAAATAAATTCTTTACCCTTTAATTTTTTCTAACCCAACACTATATCATGGCTGTACCTTTCAAAACTCTATTTCTCTCCCTCCTTTTTCTAATTCTTTTCTCAGTTCTAGCAACTTAACAGAGTCCTCACCTGCTTACCACCCCATCTCCCATACTCTCTTTTCCCACTACCAACCATACAAATAACTACTCCACCCTTATTGTCTCACTCCCTTTATCCATTCCAATATATCATTTCACAAGTTCAAAGTACTGTACATACCAAAAGACCAACCTCTCGTCAAAACAAAACATCAGTTCCTTTGCAAATGTTTCTTCCTACAAATACTTCAAAGGGCAATACTACTCTTATCTGGTGATATTCACCCCAAACCCAGACCCTTGACAACAGCACTCTAACCATACTTATACAGCACCCTCACTTCCTACTGCCTCACAAATATCACATTATGATCACAAGCCTCCAAAAATCTATCTTTTTTGTCAATGAATATACAAAGCATTGTCAATAAAAGCAGCCTCCTTCACACCTAGGTTTCTCAATATAATCAGATATACTTGCCCTATCTGAGACATGGCTAAAACCTCATATCACAAACTGCAAAGTTCTCCCCCCTGATTGTAATATTCCTAAACTGGATAGAAATAAAAAAAGGGTGGAGGAGTAGTTATACTCTATTCTGACCAGCTCTATCTCTCCCCCTCTCAATAGCTATCCCTGATTTCTGCCCTACAAAAATACTTATAGCAACCTGTAACCTAAATAAATAAAAAAAAAAATGCCATTGCAACGATCTATATACCCCCATGTAGAAACATTCCCATAGTCGAGCAGTTTCTTTCTTGGATTTCTATATCCATTCTCTATGAAACCATCATCTTTAGGGATATAAATGCTGACTGGAACCTTGTTAATACTACCACCCCTAGCTACTCTATAAACCTTTATGGCTTTACCCAGCTGATCAACTTGCCCACACACTGGCAAAAATATTCACGGAACAGCTTGGACATTGACTGGATATTAGTATCTAAACCCCAGTGCTATCATAACCCTTTCACCCTCTCTAACTCCCTTAGTGACCACCTCCCTACCTCAGTAGTAAGATAATCTCCCATTATTGACAAGATCCACCAATACATTAAAATCTACAACCCTCACACTCTAAATGAATTACTGTCCACTGAAAACTGGTCACTCCTACACACATTACACCAAAGCTTCAACAATATATTCCTAGAAACTCAACACAAAAAATAAAGTGAACCACACCAATGTAGACGCTTGCTACATAAAAAAATCTCAAAGTAATTCCAAATGTTTATTTGTAATGCTTTTGTAGTTGCCAAATGCTGCTTCATCAGACATTATTAAATTTAATTCAAACCACTCTATATAAAAACTTTTTAAATCCATTCAACCAATCAAAGCAATCAATAAGTTGCATAGGAACATGACACTCTCACTAAGAAATAAAGAAAAAACAATTAAGCCAATAAAAGCTAAAATTCAACATCATAGAATAAAAAGCACATGTATAGAACAAAAATATAATTCAATACATACAACCAAACATGCATTTTGTCCACATGAGCTCTTCTAAAAAATCATCTAATTAAAAACTATGCAAAATTCATTTATTACCTATATGTGCTCCTAGCTTTGAGAACAAGTTTTATGGGAACTTTATCATTCTGTCCTCATCCTCTGTTAGCCCTCATTCTGATAATCAATCTCGTCTCTGATGTCTCTGACATGTTCCTAACATCACCCACCATGTTCATTCAATTTTACCACCTCTAGTATCATAAATTTAAACTTATGTGATGATACTGTGCAACATGCCTAGCCAATGTATTCATAGTTGCCCCATTGTTTATATTATAAATATGTTCCCTAAACCAGGAACAAGTATCTATTTTGCTATATAGAATGATAGGCATACCTTGCAGTACACTAGATATACTATATCACATGTATTTCACCTTCTGTTTCTCTGAATCTAGGTGGCTATATCAGGTAACTCCATCCCTTATGAACAACAGAGGCTGTGCCTGGAGAACATGGAGAAAAGTAACAACTCAACTTTCCACCTGAAGTTATATAAACAGCTTCGCAATCAAACCAAAAAGCAGGTCCAAATGGACAAAAACATTTCTGTCAAAAATCTCTGAGCAACACACATTCCAACCCGAAGAAATTCTGGCAGTCAATAAACAATTTACTACGTCCAGGGAACCCCTCTTCCCCTAACCCCTTCCTTAACAAACCTTTTAGTGAAACTGCAACTCTTCTTAACAACTTTTTCAACAAAACAGCAGAAAAGCTTACTAAACCGGACAATCTGAATATTATGACTCCACCTCCCACCTCATCACTTCCCTCATTCTCCCTAGCACCAGTAGCAACTTCCTTCATCAGATCACTTCTTAACAAACTCAAACTCTGTTCCAAATCATCCGACAAACTCCCTCTATTATTTCTCAAACATGCAGCCAGAGCCGTAACATACCTTGTATCTACACTTATGAAAAGATCCATCCAAGAAAATACAGTACCAGATATCTGGAAAAAATTCTGTATAATACTCCTCTGCAAGGGAGGAAACTCTACGGAACCCTCAAATTACAGGCCTATTGCCATATTATCCCCACTTATCCAAGATACTGAAAAAAATATATACATAGACAAATACTAAACCACTTCTTACAAGCAAACCTAATTATACCCAGCATGGTTTCTGTCCCTCGCACAGTACTACCACTACCCTCCTATCTTTAACATATAACATTGCCCAAGCCAGAGATAATAATAAACTCATATCAGCTCTATTCCTTGACCTATCCAAAGCATTTGATACTGTTTCCCATCCCATCCTCCTAATTAAATTTTCCAACCTATAACTCTCTACCTCCACTACCGCCTGGTTTAACAACTACCTCTCAAACAGATATCAGTCCATCAGATGGCAAACATTCTTCTCCCCTTTCCATCTTGTTAAGACTGAGATTCCCCAGGGCTCTATCCTGGACCCCTACTTTTTAATATATTTACATATAACCTCCACATCTCCTGCCCCCTCTCTACCTTAATACAGTATGCAGACGATTCCACAATTATTAACACCTCTGACAATATAGAAAATCTCCACACTGTCACTCAACAATCTCTGCACCTAGAAGAACAGTGGATAACTGAAAACAACCTGCTTCTCAACTCCAAAAAGACCAAGCTTCTCCTTTACTTTCTTAGAAACCTCAATCCAGCTAAAGAAAACTTCACCATCTCAGCCTTAGACAATACAATTATCACCGCTGACTCAAACACTGAATTGCTTGGTGTCAGAAAAACTAGGTCTTCTGTACCACAACAACAAATATATACCTAACAAATCTAGACCTACACTAGCTCAAACATGTATTCCACCATCCTTGCTGTATGCTGCTTGTCGCTCGTCTGGTCAGGATAAAACAGATGAAACAGTTGTGGGTTTGGTTCAAGCAGCTTTATTATATACAAACACATCAGGATTGAGGCTTAATAACTTAAACATAAATAAACTTATAAACAGACTGACTACTGCACTCATACATGTTAACACTTTGGCTGTTCTCTCAAAATGGCACTGCTGCCTGCACATGCTCTCTATTTATACGCATGTGCCCTCACTTTGAAATGCTTCTTAAAGTTACAACACACTCTCTGTTCTACATCCTCCTGCTTTGAGAAATAAGTCATACATTGAAAATGACAACATTTATTGACATGCAATTGGACAGAAATGATCCCTTGACATACAATTATACAGAACTAAATACAAATAAAACAATCATGTCCAGGTGGCTGTGTATTTTACACTAGGTCTAGAAATACGACTTGATCATGTGACATAAAAATTAGAACTGAGTTTTGCAACAGGGATGGTCTTCAATGAATGTTTAACTTCAGGGACATCTGAGACACCATCAGGAGTGGAAATAGGTACTGAGACATGTTTTTCAACAGGAACATCATCTGGGTTGCTATGAGATCTAGACTCTGTATCGCAGGTATGCAATGTTCAACTTCAGGGACATCTGAGACATCATCAGGAGTGGGAAAAGGTACTGAGACGTTCTTCAAAAGGAACATCGTCTGGGTTGCTCTGAGATCTAGACTCTGTATCACAGGTATGCAATGTTCAACTTCAGGGACATCTGAGACATCATCAGGAGTGGGAATAGGTACTGAGACATGTTCTTCAACAGGAACATTGTCAGGGTTGCTCAGAGATCTAGAGTCTGTATCACAGGCAAAATGCTGTGATATTGATTCAGACACCAGAAGAAGATGCCTGTGATTTATTCTGTATTCTATACCCTCATATTCCACTAAGTAGGATCCTGGCTTGGCACATATACCTCTTACTTGACCTATTCGATAAAAACCTTTCACCGTTTGCTTCCTCACTATCTCTCCTTCTTTCGGTGGACAAAGAAATCTGCTCATTTTATCATAGCTGGACTTCTGAAAGGAATACTTTTTAAATAGTTGGGCTTTGATTGCTCTGGTGTTTTTAGCATCAGGCACCAACAAACTGGAACTGATAGGCAAGGTTGTTCTGGTCTGCCTAGATAGAACTCTCTGAGCAGGCGAGCCAAGTAAGTTGTAACAGGTTATATTTCTGAGATTAAGCAAATTCAAGAAAACATCGATATTGTTACACTTTGACCTCTCTAGTAATTGCTTTGCACTTTGTACTGCATGCTCAGCCAGGCCATTTGACTGGGAGTATTCTGGACTGCTAGTAATATGGATAAAGTCCCACTCTTTTGCAAATTTCCAAAATAACTAACTGGTAAACTGGGCACTGTTGTCAGAAATAACTTTGTGTGGACTACCATGGATGAGAAGTGACATTTCAGCTTAGTAATAACAGTACTGGATGTTAGGTTATATAGCAGATCAATCTCAAACCAGTTCAAATAAGAGTCTACCAACACTATGTAATGTTGACTCGAATATGTCAGTGGCTACTGTTGAACAAGGCAGTTCAGGAATTTGGGTTAGGTGAAGTGGCTCTTTTTGCAAATGCGGTTTAGTACTATTGCATACTGAACAAGATGAAAGCACCTTATCAATGTCTTTTGAGAGAGAAGGCCAAAATACCAATCCTCTTGCCCTTCTTCTGGTAACTTCGGAACCTGGGTGGCCACGATGTAAAATCTGGATGTACTCATGCTGTAAGGAACTAGGAAAAATAACTTTACGACCTTTGAAAATGATATCATCTTCCATCAACATCTCATCTCTGTAAGGAAAATAAGGTTGTACTTCTATTATAGGTTCATAAGTTCATAGGTAGGTACTATGCTATTGGCCCTAGGGCCTATATAAGCCTAGCCAAACAGTACCCTGTTTTTTACCACCCAAGAAAATTATTTTCCTGTGCCCCTATCAAGCAGAGCCACAGAAGTGATCTCCGGGGTGAATTTCCTATCTCTCATCCAATCATCAAGATTTTTCTTGAAGAGTGCTAATGAGGAGCTTTGTTTAATATAGATAGGTAGTTTGTTCCAGAGTATGGGAAGCCTCTGGGACAGGAATCTATCCCTCCAGCATGTTCTGTTTATTGTGGTGACAAGGTTTAGGTCCCTAGAGCATGTAGCTTGGAGGGATTGGGATTTCTTTATGTGGAGCATGTCCAACAGCTCTAGGTTTGAGATAGCTTTGTATGTTAGGCAGAGATCACCTCTTAGCAGGCAAAATGCGACAGAGTAAAGCTGGAGTTTTTTTGAGACGGTCTGCATAGGGCATCTGTTTGAGGCCAGAAATCCCCTTTGTGAAGTATTTCTGTGGCCTTTCCAGTTGTTGTAGATGTCTTGTGAGGTACATACCAAAAGGGTCGTTGTACTCTATAATGGGTCTAATTAGTGATGAGTAGAGGGGAACAATGACCTCTTTTTTCCTGGATGAGAAACCTTTTGTGATGAGGTGTGCCACGTAGAATGATTTCCTGACTACTTTTTCGATGTGATTATCAAAGGAGAGACTACTGTCCACCTGTGTCCCAAGATCTCTTATCACACTTTCGGTGTTAAGTAGACTACTGCCTATGTGGTAGTTCATGGGTACAGAGTTTTTGCCAAACGGGATAACAATGCACTTTTTGGCATTGAGCTTGAGGCCATGGCTTTGACACCAGGCATCTGTCTCAGTGAGGCCCTTTTGTGGGATGTCCACATCATTAGGAGTTTTGATTATGACTCCTAGTTTGCAGTCATCTATGAACTTTGTTAGCCAAAGACCTTCTGTGTTAGCCTGTACTTCAGAGAAGTAGAAACCAAACAGGAGAGGACCTAGGACTGAACCCTCCCTGTGGTACTCCACTTGTCACTGGTCTGAAGTTGGATTTAGAGTCTGCTACTTTCACAGTGTGGGTTCTGTCAGTGAGCCAGTTGGCAACCCATCTTGTGACATAGGGATTTATACCTAGTTGAGTGAGTTTGTCTATAATTCCAGAGTGGGGGATGATGTGGAAAGCCTTGCCGAGATCTAGATAGGCTGTGTGCACCACCTTACCCTCATCTATGGCTTTGGTGACTGCTTCAAAGAAGTCTATCAGGTTTAGGAGACATGATCTGCCTTTTACAAACCCAAACTGTGTAGGGTCCAGAGTTTGGAGATTACCAATGTCATTGTTTATGATACGCTCCATAGTCTTGCAGACCAGGCTCATCAGGCTAATGGGGTGGTAGTTCCCCGGGTCCGTGGTGGCTCCCCCTTTGTGGAGTGGGATAACTGTTGCTGTGCGCCATTCAGTGGACACAAAAGCCTGAGGTGAGGCTATGATTGAACATGGTACTTAGATAGGGTGCCAGTTCATTCTGTAGTTCATTTTGAAAGCAGCCTGGGATGTTGTCAGGTCCCATGAATTAGTACACAAGATTGCTTTATTGGCCATCCAACATTGATGAAGTGGCTGAGCTTTTGTAAACTGGCTCAGACTTTGTATGATGTCGTAGCTCATGAAGTCTTGTGGTAGAAAAGTTATGCGCTTCCATGATCGAAGTCAAAATTTTTTGCATCAAGCTTTGTTGTGGTATTTCTGGGCAATCTGGATAAGGTATCAGTCAGATAAAGAAGTTTGCCTTTTGTAGAGGCCATTTTGAAGTAGTACTTTTGTAATCTGAGCATCATTCTTCGTAGTCTTGCTAGAGCTGTATACATAGGCTTCTTTAAAAGAGTGACTAGAGGCTGATGATCAGTCTCCATCTGGATACCTCAGCTATAAATATAATCATGGAACTTCGAACATGCAAACACAATTGCCAAAAGTTCCTTCTGAATTTGAGCATAGTGCATCTCTGTTTAGGTAACAGTTCTATATGCATAGGCTACTGGCCTGCCCTCTTGAAGAATAACTGCACCAAGACTGAACTTTGAAGAATCACAGGCAGAATTACTGATTTGTGGACATCATATTATTTTAACATAGGTGGATTGGCAATTTTCTGTTTAATAATTCACTGAAGTCTCGTATAAGCATCCCCAAATAGTTAACCATACAAAGAAAATACTGTAAGGCTTGGACGTTATATGGAGCTGGCATCTCAAGAATGGTTGTTTGTTTGTTTGGAAGGGTCTGGTTGTAAGCCTGTACTGGTAAATAAATGACCTACATAAGTAATTTCTGATAGCCTGAATTTACATTTTAGAGGATTGAGCTTTAGATTCACTTTACATGCTCTGTCCAGGACATTCCTGAGGTTTCCGTCATCCTCTACCTCACCACTGCCTCCAACTAGTACATCATCTACTGTTATAGCACACTGTTAACCTGAACAAATTTGCTCCATTGCACGCTGAAAGACTTCACTGGCAGAATTTATTCCAAAAGGCATTCTGAGAAATCTGTATCTACCAAATGGGGTACTGAATGTAGTCAGTAGTGAAGATTTGCAATCAAGCATTACTTGCCAAAATGAACCCTTTGCATCTAAGACAGAAAAAACAGTGACATTTGGCATGAGGCTAGCAATCTCCTCGACTGTGCTCATAGGATGGTATGGTCTCTTTAATGCTTTATTTAAGTCTCTTGGGTCAATACATATTCTGATTTCAACTGAGCTTTTCTTATGAGCATTTACCATGGAAGATATCCATTCAATTGGTTCTGTGACTGGACAAATCACACCTTGTTGCACCATTTTATCTAACGGGACTTTAATTTTGTCCTTCATAGCTATCAGAACTTTTCGCACTGGTCTGACCACTGGACTGATCTCTGGGTCTAATTTCATGGAGTACATAACTGAATGTTTGCCTAGCTTGTCTTCATAAATATCAGCATACTCTGAGAAAATACAATCGGTGAAACTGGAACTAGAACATGTGCTTACATGATGGACTTCTTTGGTAAAAGAAAGCAGTTTCATTCTTTAACTGTCTCTGAGACCTAATAATGACTGCACAAGTCTTCTGACTACATAAAATTGCAATCTGTAACTGTTCCCAGTTGAATAGCATGAAAGCACTACTGAGTCTTCGGTTTGAATCTCCTCACCTCCATAAGCAACAAACTTTGCACAACTGGACAAATTAAGTTGTTCACCAGCTCTTACTCTAGCAAATGTTTCTGCTGACATAACATTGCACTTTGAACCAGTGTCTACCTTGAGCTCCATTGGCTTACCATTGATTAGGACAGTACAAAACACTTCATTCTTTGACAACAAATCTATTGAATTAACCTTTTCACCCACCACTGATACACCATCTACATAGAAAGTAGAGTTGCAGCTTTCTCTATGATCAACTTGCTTTTTTGAGTGACCTTTCTTAATAAATGAATGAGGCTTGCTTGATTAACAAAACTTTTGAAAGTGGTTCCATTTTTTTATACTTGCAGCATTGCTGGCCAAATGCTAAACTCTTTTCCCTTTTAGACTCATGATTGGCACCACAATTACGACAGTTAACAATAAGACTTGACTTGGGTTTTGCTGACTCACCCTTATGCTGCACCGAGCATGTCCATTTTACTGAGCTAGTCTTGAAACTTGCTGGAAAGTTGCAGGCTCTCCCTGGAAATCCTGCAGGGGCTGCAGCTGCCATGTGTTTAGGCCTGTTTCTGTTAGCCACGTGCTGCATGCTGTTTACGTTTGCTCTAGAGGCTGTGGAAAACATGCTGTTATCACTTACAAGCATATTTGTGCACCTTTCTATAAGCTCATGTATCTGACAAATCTCTATTGCTTTGCTCAACATTAAATCACTGTCATGAAGCAAAATCTTTCTCATTGCAGCATTATTAACACCACATGCAAGCCTGCCTTTTTATCACTTGTCTTTCAAATCACCACACCTGCATGTTATAGCCTTGTTTCTCAATTCAGTAATATAAACTGCAAAAATTTCTCCTGGCTTTTGGTCTCTTGTATAAACTAGTTGGCTCTCCAATGTAACATTTGTCTGGGGTTTAAACATTTCTCTAAATTTATGTTTTAACCACTCAGGATCCTCCCTTGATTCAGCTTGTACAAGAAAATGGTGGTTTTCCCCTTCTCCTGCATATCCTGCTGATGCATACACAAATGGATGCTCTCTCTCTCTAAATGGCTTCTGATCCCACTAAGTAAAGCAAAATAAATGCCCTGGTATGTGCATCTTTATCAGAAAAAAGCTATTTGTATGAAAATATTGTATTCCTGCTCATATACTATCCTGTTCTTTGCAATATTATGAACAAACGCAAGTGGACTGGGTTTGTGAAATGCCTCTGCTATATCAACACACAGTAATAATGACCCTTGGAATTATGTATGAACATACACACATATATGCCAGAAATGTATGCCAGAACTTGTAATTATGCCCAGTAGCATAATGGACTCTTCAAAATAACTGTAATTTGTAAAATGAATCTCTATAGCACAATAACACTTTGAAACCAGTATACTTTGCAAAACCACTCCTTACCAGTGTAAGAAACACTTTTGACATGACTGCACTTTGCGAACGAACTGTACACAGCATAAGAAACTTTTTGAAATTACTGTATTCTGACTGTACTCTGCAAAATAACTGTCCTTTGCACACATTAAACTCTTCAAAATAATTGTACTGCAGTAAAGCACACAATGCAAACACTTTGCACACTCTGAAATACTTTGAACAACTCTAGTTATACTTTGAATAGCTTTGGTCAATGAGAAATAGTAGCTCATGCCAAAACATGGTTGTTTACTATAAAACATGCAGTTGCCTTGCTTTGTTTTGCTTATTTTGCCCTTTTACTGTATTCATTATGCTCATTTGACCTCTTATCATGCTTATTATACTTTTCTTGTGCTCGTTTTAATTTTAACATGCTCGTTATGCAAATTGGAAGTGACTCTGAACCCCTCATAAGCATAACTCTCAACCTGCTAGTGCAAGAAATCTGGATAAAGCCTGATAAAATGGGGGGTGGACATGGGCCCAAAATAGGGACAGATTTAAATATTGCTGTCATAAACTTAGAAAGTTGCTAGAGTAACAGGGCTTGTTTTAACATATATTTTCTGAAGGATTTGAAGTCTGAATCTCAAATGTATATCATTATTTAGTGACTTCAATCCTCAGATGATCTCAGTGATTTACCAGAAAACCACAAATTTTATAAGGAATAGACCAAAAATACAAAGCAAAAATCTAGACATTCTGCGAAAATCTGTACAGTTGAGAGGTATACTACTGATAACTCTATCAAAAAATGTGGTTTTGGATATTTTGTTTAATCAGCAATGTGTTTTATGCCTTTTGTTTGATTAATAATGTGTTTTGTGCTTTGCGAATGCTTTGTATCTTTTTCTTTACAAAATAAATAATTTATGCAAGTTTTGATTACCTGTAGTTCACTTCTGGCCTTTTTTTAATTGTTTGAGCAATGTATCGCCCAACCTGCTCAATGTGTCTTCACTGTTAACTCTGCACCTCATGGCTTGAAGAAGTTGCACTCTATCCTGGTTCTGACACCATGTCGCTCGTCCGTTCAGGATAAAACAGAAGAACGGTATAAGGTTTGGTTCATGCAGATTTATTATATACAAACACAATACAGAAGATAAAAAAAATGAAAAAGAAAAATGGTTAGAGCACAGCTGAAAAGAAAAAACAATAAACCATTAAAAAAATAAAAAGACCATTGGTTCACAGTACAGCAAGGTTATAAACTGGTAATCACGCAGTAGAAATAAAACACTAGAGTACACATGGTAGGCCTTCATAAACCAAAGTTCTTTATTAAACAAGAGTAACAAGTACTCAAACTTACTTAAAAATCATTCAAAATAATTAAAATATTAAAACATTGGTGTAAATTTAAATTTCAAGTCAACAAATGAGGTATTAGACTTATAACATATAGATTAAAAAAAATATTATACAAATATACATCAAATTTTATTTAATATGCATATACATTAATATTTATATATGAATAATAGACACATTTTTTGCTACATTTTATTGCACTTAATGAAATAAAGGATACTTATAATGGAAAATTTGGATTTAAAAAAATTGTTACTTTAAGGAATATCTTCTGCCCTTTTGAAAAAATCTTTTATTTTACTTCCCTTCCTTATTAAAATACCTTTCTCCTCTTCTCCACCCCTATCTTTTTCTAAAAACCTTATTGCTAAAAATATGCCATCTTTCTTTTTCTTTATTATTTCTTATGTATTAGAAATTTTTTTAAAGTTTCTCTTATTTCTAAGGTTTGAAATTACTGCCTTTAGACTGTCTTTTGTTTTGCCTATATAAAAGTGGTATGCAGACAGCAACGAAGGAAATAAACCAAATTAAACCATCTGCAGATGTTATATATTATAGATCAGTATAAAAGCTGAAACAATGTCAACATTTGTGTGTAGGAGTATTATCAAAATAGGTACACAATGATCATGCTTTGCAATTCCTGTTTAGATAACGATTTCATAAATTCAGGATTGTTGTTTCTATGCAAAGAAAAGGTTATCTTGACTCTTATTTCTATCCTAAAAAATCTAAACTTCTATCTAACAACAATTCTCCTTTCAAAGGACCACAATAAACATTCCAATTCTTCTCTCAAATCTTACCTTACCCCTTGACTTGTCATGGATCTGATAACAAGAATCTCCCTTTGAAATCATGACCTTCCTTTGCTTATGTCACTCTAATAAGTTATAGAATTCAGTATTTTATTCCTATTTCCCCTATTTTTTTTATTATATTTTTTGCTATTTATTCTGTTCTCCTCCATCCCTATTCTTTTCTTATATTCTTCATCTTTCAGAAGTCTTTCTTGTATGATCATGTGTGTCTGTTCTTCAGTATTGTCATATTCTCTACAAAGCCATCATCTATATTAGTTAAATGGCTGCATCTTATATTTATGTAGAGATACATTTTTTCATGTACATTTGTATATTTTCCTTGTTGTAAAGTTAACCTACTATTTTCTCCATGTAGAAAACATCCACATCCTAGTTGAACAGGAAAAATGGAATGTTGACTAGTGAATCTTAAAAATTCACTATGTAGGTGTAAATTTACCCACCATCTCTTTCTTAAAATTCAGTGTTACATTGCCACTCAGGGATCACGCCATCTACAAAACGATATACATACAATTTTGCCAGCATATTTATCCCACAGTAAGCATACATGCACTTTTCACATGCTAAGTTGGCTTATAAGTTAGTGCTGTTGGCGACAAGCATGCCGTTGCACAACTTTCTTTACCTTTCCACCTTAGAGATATAAGAAATAAAAAGACACAAAGACACAAGCAAAACATGTGGAAAGAAGAGATAGGAAACATATTTTAATTTCATTTTTTTTCAAATATTTAAATAATAAATAAAAAGAAGAGGGGTAATGATATATAAGGTAGGAAGAGAAGCCAAACCAAGATGGATTTTACTACTTCAGGCAGATAGGCTCTCCTGGAATGACTGTGCTGTTTCCTTGAAAAACCTTTAAAAAAAACAGACCACTAAAACATTAAAAATTATGATTATTACATAAAATGTGTCTGTTATATGTATATTTTTTATTTCATCTTATGCAGAATATATAAAATTAATGTATGTATGTATGCAATTTAATTAATCTATGTCATAGTTCTATATATGTTTTCATTGTGAACCATATTTTTAAATACAATGTTTTTAACTGTTTTATGAGTCTGGAGGCAGTTGACTACTACATCTCAGTTACAACTTTTGGTTTTATAAAGGGCACTACTGGGAAGCTGCAAGTGAATTATTTCCTGACGTGTATTATTCCATTTTTATCTTCAGCTGTGGTCTAACCATTGGTCTTTTCATTTTTTTATTATATACAAACCCATCGGGATTAAGGCTTAATAACTTAAACATAAATAAACTTACAAACAGAATGACTACTGAACTTGTACATGTTAACACTCTGGCTGTTCTCTCAAAATGGCACGACTGCCTGCCTGTGCCCTCACTTTGAAATGCTTCTTAAAGTTACAACATATGCTCTGTTCTACACAGCTCCCATACTTAGTAACCTCCAAAATAATCTCTTAACCAAACTAGAAACCACCTATAACAAGATAGCAGATTTGCAGCCTGTAATAGCTACAAACCCCATTATTATATATCCTGGAAAAGTGTAAGATGGCCTGAGCTCCCCCACATGCTTCAATTATCACAACTACAAATTGCATATAGCATCCTAAATAGCCCCAACTCCTGCCCTGTCCTTACATCCATACATACACTCTACACACCCAATCGTGAGCTCAGAAGCACACAACAAAACCTACTTCAGGTGACCAATCCAAACAAAAATACTCACTGAATAAACTTCCATTCTCCTTTTGTTCCACTACCAAAAGTGGGGAATTAAAAAAAAAACAACTAAAAATTAATTTCCAACATGCATGGATCTGTACTTGTCAGAAATAACCTAATGAATTTTTTTTCTTCTCTTGATTAACAAATCTGCCTAGTATTTCCTATCTAAACTGTCTGCACATATTACTCTCTGCATTTAATACCTGTGCTATTAAATGCATCTTTGATGTACTATGTCATGATGTTACTATGAACTGTATGTGACATATTAGAAAATATTTTTTTATTTTAATGCATTGCTATATTTCCTTGTATATAACTTAATGCTAACCAAATTTCTCAAACATATTACAATAGCATTCTCATTGTACTGTACCTTTGTCTTGTAAATATTCCTGTTGTATATTTCTCTTTCTCTGTTTTTGTACTATTAAGCATCTTACAACTTGAATTGTTATTTTTTTTTCTTATTTTTACTAATTACTTTCCTGGAGCTTTTGGAACCCAGCCACTAGGGATACATAAGCCAGTGCATTTCTTTGTGCCGGTCCCAAGCCCGGATAAATGGGGAGGGTTGCGTCAGGAAGGGCATCCGGTATAAAAATTCTGCCACATAACTTATGGCGCGAAAATTTCATATTTCCATACCGGATCAGTCGAGGCCCAGGTTAACAATGACCACCACCAGTACTGTTAGCCAACAGGGTGCTGGCAGAAATTGGGCTACTGTTGGCCGAAGGAGAAGAGGAGGGCAAAGGCATGCCTGAAGGCTGGAAGAGAGGAGGAAGGTTAGGAGTGTAGTAGTGAGGGTAGGAACTTTGAATGTTGGCAGTATGACTGGTATAGGAAGAGAGCTAGCTGATATGATGGAGAGAATGAAGGTTGATATATTGTGCGTGCAAGAGACCAGATGGAAGGGAAGTAAGGTCAGGTGTTTAGGAAACGGTTCAAATTGTTCTATCATGATGTGGATGGCAGGAGAAATGGCGTAGGGTTTATACTAAAGGAACAATATGCCAAGAGTGTTTTAGACTTGAAGAGCGTGTCTAACAGAGTGATGTTTATGAAGCTCAAAACTGATGGTGTAATGATGAATGTTGTTAGTGCATATGCTCCCCAAGTTTGGTGTGCGATGGATGAGAAAGAGAAATTTTGGAGTGAGTTGGATGAAGTTGTGGTGAGTGTACCCAAGGGTGAGAGACTAGTGATTGGAGCGGACTTTAAGGGGCATGTTGGTGAAATGAACAGAGGGGATGAGGAAGTGATGGGTAGGTGTGGTGTTAAGGAGAGGAATGCAGAAGGTCAGATGATTGTGGATTTTGCGAAAAGGATGGACATGGCTGTGGTGAATACGTATTTTAAGAAGAGGGAGGAGCATAGGGTGATGTATAAGAGTGGAGGAAGATGCACACAGGTGGATTATATCCTATGTAAGAGGGCCAGTCTGAAGGAGATTGGAGACTGTAAAGTGGTGGCAGGGGAAGTGTAGAATGGTGCAGCATAGAATGGTGATCTGTAGGATGACGTTGGTGATCAAGAAGAGGAGTGTGAAAGCAGTGCCAAGGATTAAATGGTGGAAGTTAAAAAAGGGTGATTGTGAAGTGGAGTTTAGGGAAGAGTTAAGACAGGCACTGGGAGGCAGTGGAGAGTTACTGCATAGCTGGGTAACTACAGCAGAACTAGTAAGGGAGACTGCTAGAAAGGTGCTTGGTGTGACATCTGGACAGAGGAAGGAGGACAAGGAGACCTGGTGGTGGAATGAAGAAGCACAGGAAAGTATACAGAGGAAGAGGCTGGCGAAGAAGAAGTGGGATTGTCAAAGAGATGAAGAAAGTAGGCATGAGTATAAGGAGATGAGGTGCATGGCAAAGAGAGAGGTGGCAAAAGCTAAGGATAAGGCGTATGGAGAGTTGTATGAGAGATTGAACACTAAAGAGGGAGAAAAGGACCTGTACCAATTGGCTAGACAGAGGGACAGAGCTGGGAAAGATGTGCAGCAAGTAAGGGTGATAAAGGATAGTGAGGGAAAGGAACTCACAAGTGAGTAGAGTGTGTTGAGTAGATGGAAAGAGTATTCTGAGAGGCTGATGAATGAAGAGAATGAGAGAGAGAGAGAAGGTTGGATGATGTGGGGACAGTGAATCAGGAAGTGAAACAGATTAGCAAGGAGGAAGTAAGGACAGCTATGAAGAGGATAAAGAACAGAAAGGCTGTTGACCCAGATGACATCCCAATGAAAGCATGGAGGTGCTAAGGAGAAATGGCAATGGAATTTTTAATGAGATTGTTTAATGAAATTTTGGAAAGTCAGAAGATGCTTGAGGAGTGGAGAAAAAGTGTTTTGGTACCTATCTTTAAGAATAAGGGTGATGTGCAGATGTGCAGTAACTACAGAGGGATAAAATTGATCAGTCACAGCTTGAAGTTATGGGAGAGAGTAGTAGAAGCTAGGTTAAGAAGGGAGGTGATGATTAGTGATCAGCAGTATGGTTTCATGAAAGGAAAGAGCACTACAGATGCGATGTTTGCTCTGAGAGTGTTATTGGAGAAATACAGAGAAGGTCAGAAGGAGTTGCATTGTGTCTTTGTAGACTTGGAGAAAGCATATGACAGGGTGCCTAGAGAAGAGTTGTGGTATTGTATGTGGAAGTCGGGAGTGGCAGAGAAGTATGTAAGAGTGGTACAGGATATGTACGAGGGTAGTGTGACAGTGGTGAGGACTGCAGTGGGAGTGACAGATCCGTTTAAGGTGGAGGTGGGATTACATCAAGGATCAGCTCTGAGTCCCTTCTTATTTGCAGTGGTGATGGACAGGTTGACAGATGAGATCAGACAGGAGGCCCCGTGGACTATGATGTTTGCAGATGACATTGTGATCTGTAGTGAGAGTAGGAATCAGGTTGAGGAGACTCTGGAGAGGTGGAGATATGCTCTAGATAGCAGAGGAATGAAGGTCAGCAGGGCTAAGACAGAATATATGTGTGTAAATGAGAGGGAGGGTAGAGGAATGGTGAGGATGCAGGGAGTAGAGTTGGTAAAGGTGGACGAGTTTAAGTACTTGGGATCAACAGTTCAGAGTAATGGTGAATGTGGAAGAGAGGTGAAGAAGAGAGTACAGGCAGGGTGGAATGGGTGGAGAAGAGTGTCAGGAGTGATTTGTGATAGATGGGTACCAGTAAGAGTGAAAGGGAAGGTCTGCAAGACAGTAGTGAGACCAGCTATGTTATATGGGTTGGAGATAGTGGCATTGACAAAAAGGCAAAAGTCAGAGCTGGATGTGGCAGAGTTAAAGATGTTAAGATTTGCACTCGGTGTAACTAGGATGGATAGGATTAGGAATCAGTACATTAGAGGGTCAGCTCATGTTGGACAGTTTGGAGACAAAGAAAGACAGACGAGATTGCATTGGTTTGGACATGTGCTGAGGAGGGATGATGGGTATATTGGGAAAAAGATGCTAAGGATGGAGCTGCCAGTTAAGAGGAAAAGAGGAAGGCCTAGGATAAGGTTTATGGATGTGGTGAGAGAGGATATGCAGGTGGTTGGTGTGACAGAGCAAGATGCAGAGGATAGGAAGAAATGGAAAGAGATGATCCACTGTGGCGACCCCTAATGGGAAAAGCCGAAAGATGATGATGATGACTTTCCTGGAGCTTTTTGGGGTGGCCAAGGTGGTGCAGCCGTTAGCATTGCCGCCTCACAGCAAGAGATTCTCCGGTTCAATCCTCAGGTGGGGTGCCTTCTGTGCGGAGTCTGCATGTCCTCCCTGTGGTCACGTGGGTTTCCTCCGGGTGCTCCGGTTTCCTCCCACATCCCAAATACATGCTGTAGGTGGATTGGACACTCTAAATTGGCCCTAGGTGTGAGTGAGTGTGTGTGTGTGTGTGTGTGTGTGTGTGTGTGTGTGTGTGTGTGTGTGTGTGTGTGTGTGTGTGTATGTCTGCCGTCTGTGGAAGGTTGGGTGCCGGGCTGGCAACTCAACACCGTATAACTCCACTGCCAGTCATGAGCGGACAGGTGATCCGCTGTGGCGACCCCTAACCGGGAAAAGCCGGAAGAAGACTTTCCTGGAACTTTTGTCTTCGGGTCTCCACTGAAAAAGGGCTTTCTGGGCCCAGTCAGACTAACCCATTTAACAAATGTAAAAATAACTAAATATAAATAAAATACAACAGGGAAGCTCTGTAAACTGTGTTATTGTGATAAACATGAACAGGTGCCACATGCACCTGAGATGTCCTTTCAGTATAACCCATGTGCAATTTTCACAAATCATTGGAAGTGCATAAGAATACCCTTACAGACATAATAAGTCAATAATAGTAAATGCACATTACTACTACATCATAAAAGTGCACATTGGAGTCACACATACAGTCCTCTCAATAGGAAATGCATCTGTACAATGCACGTCAGTATGAGTAAATGACCTCATAGGTGAAGAAGACCAGGGTTATGAACAGCACATTCACCTATGTGATACTAAACATATGGGGCACAGGCACAATGCACAATAGTCATATATATAAACAACACATGTCTCTGAGGTACATAACATAACACAACATTGGTACGACACTAGGATGAGCAAAATACTCCACAAAGAGACTCGATGACAGCACGACAATAAATAATTATACAACAGATTCATGTCCATAGCTCAGATTCAAACGCCATTAGAGACAAATCACATGAAAAGGGAAATGTGTGCATGAGGCATACTGAACACTATGAGGAAAGGCTCACACATGCCATAGTCAATTAGCAATGCATGTTGTCACTTGCATACACTCTGTCTACATGACAGCATCATGGACACAGGTAGAAATCAATGGGCATTGTACTTAAATGTGGCAACCATGACTATATGAGCACATGCATGGCAACAGATAGAGCCACAGTAAAACAATAATGCAAACTTCCTGCAGGTGTCAGTGGAAAGGGAGCAGAATGTCTGTAACACTCTAGTGGTGATGAAAGCAGTGTAGGAGTCTGTGAAAGGACAGGTCATATTTTACGACCAGGAAAGAGAATGATTCCTTCCACAGACAACTGCCGTGAATATACAAGAGCTACTCTGTGAACTGTGCCTCACAACATACATAAGAAAAACAACTGTCATATAGAAAAACAAATAGAAAAGCTTCTTTGTTCAAAGTAATCCACTATTGTTTTCTTGTAGTATTTTACAGGCAGAGAGCTAAACAGAGGAAAATGTACACATTCTCAAAATCAAGCAATGAACACATGAAACAATCCTTTTTTGAACCATAGGTTGTCCAGTTTAGTCAAAATAATGAGTGTTTTCACCTATTTAACTTCATTAGCTACAATGTTTCTTCCTGAAAAATATTACAATTCTTGCTGTTTAAATAACCCTATAGTGCAAAAGCCCTTATGTTTGGCGGTAATGCAATGGTTCCTGATTGGCTTATAGTTCAGACTGCTGGTTAGAGGGGAGGTCAAGTCCTTAACTAAAATATGAGTCACAGATTGGCTAATATTTGCTGCACTGACTCGAGGGGGAGGCCAAATCACTTATTAGAATAAGAGTTAATGCATTGGCTAATAGTTGGGCCAGCTGATTTGGAGGGAGGCTACATCCCTAATTAGAATGTAAGTCAAAGATTCATTAGGCTTTGATTAATCTCCATCTGGTTGCTAAAAAAAAAATATTTATTCACAATGCTATAAAATGAAAATTATTGTAGTTTAAAAAGTCTTTTTTAGCAGCATATTTTAGCCATTGAAAAGCCATTTATTTGTGCAGGTTCATGGGGCAACATATGTGTTGGTGTCAATGTAAACAATGAATCAAGGGTGTCTGCTTTTATGGACCATCCAGTGTCATTTATCTGTGTAATGAATCTGTCTAGAATTAAAGACGAGGTAACAAAAAACAATAAAATATTAGTGTCCATTTTATGTGGTCAGAGTAAAATAATAGAAAGATCCATCCAGTATTAAAGTAAACACTTTTGCTCCTGAACCGAAGCTTCTTCATATTACTTTAACTAGGACATTAGAAAGGAAACCTACAACAATCAGAAAAAAATAATTATACAACAGAGTCATGTCCCTATCTCATATGTGAATCAAAAATACAATTTGCCATTAAAAAAATGTTTTGGGTGAGTATCATTTTCCAGGAATAATGCAAATATGGGAAACAAATATATACATTTACAAATGGTCATCACCTCAGGACACATAACCTTACATGACAACAATGAAAGCTCAACTAGAACTACAACCCAGTTATGCCACCAGATCAAATACATGCAACCCATACATTTGTCTGACATGGCACCACCATCTGTTCAATGTTCATGGCTCTGTTCCACACCTATTGGAAGACAAAAAGTAGGCAAATGTTGGAACATTTGCTGTACCTGATTTAATCAGAAAGGTAATTCACTCATGCAATATAATATGTACTTCATGTCAGTTGTTATAATAACAGCATCGAATCACCAGGACTGAAGCCATGTGACATCCACTATTCATATATTGCAGTCCATAAGATATGTGCTTTATATTTAACTACAGGCAACAAAAGACATGTATGACACCTCCCAAAGAGTTGTACCTACAAGATTCCAACCCATTCATACATCCTCTTCTTTCAATGTCCAGAATCCTATCTGTTGAACTACATATACAATGCTATGCACAACTGCTAAATATGGTCCTTTTTTAGTGGCACATGTCAGATGTCATTAGCCATTTTACTAATAATAAAAATAAACATATTCAGTATGTCAGTCCTTCATACTTCACATATATGCACAATATATAGACAGATGTATATATACTTAAATGTATATAGGTATGCAATTTCATCTATACTGAAAGACAGATACAGCTAGTTATGTTTACTGAGCACTATAAATATTAATAACAGCCAAACATATGTGTGCTTTCTCTGTGTATTCTAGATATGACCATTTTTTTGTATCAAGAATCACACATTTGCTACAGTTATGTTCTGAGAAATGCATCACTCCTGTACATGATATATAGGAAAATAAATTAATGCATTCATGAAAAGCACTTCCACTGTTGTATGCCTTACATACCTGCACATCTCTCTCTCTCTCTATATATATATATATAGAGAGAGAGAGATATATATATATATATATAAATATGTGTGTGTGTGTGTGTGTGTGTGTGTGTGTGTGTGTGTGTGTGTGTGTGTGCGCATGCACATATGTGTATGGGTGTGTGTGTATATGCAAACATACATGACTGCTTTCCCTTGATTGACCTAAAACATATCTATATCTATATCTGTGTGTATACACACACACACACACACACACACACACACACACACACACACACACACACACACACACACACACACACACTGAAATACATAATGTGCATCATTTGTTATATGAATTATACTTGCTATACACAGCAATGTTATAGTTCTGTGATGGTCTTAGAACTATAAAGCATCTTTCTCTTTCTCTTGCTCTCTCTCTCTCTCTCTCTCTCTATATATATATATATATATATATATTTATGGGATCTGGGCACATGTTCGACTAGCATATGTCCGAATCACAAAACATCAAACACACATACACGAAAGTGCTTAACATCAAAAATCACTTCCGTGTATGTGCGCCTGTTTCGTAGATCGGACTACAGTGCAGGTAAGGTAAAATTCCCTTTCCCCACTGTAGTGCGATCTCGGAGTGAGAATATTAAAGTAGGGAGGGTGTGGGGGGCAGGGGGGGGCAAAGCCCCCTGCAGAAATGTAGATTTTTTTTTTGAACTACACATACATGGAAGCGCTTTTCGATGTTAAGCGCTTTTGTGTATTTGTGTTCGATGTTTTGTGACTTGGACATATGCTAGTCAAGCATGTGTCCTAGATCCATATATATATATATATATATATATATATATATATGAGATATATAGCTGTAAATGTGGATAATACCCACACATATCCATCCATTCATCCACAATCCTTTTTTTCATTTTTGCGTCAGGGTGTCACTTTAACAGTGGCAATCATCTAGAGTCAATGTTCACACTGACTTATATGTATGTATATGGTTTCAAAGGTTTTCATAGCCGGGGGTGGTAGTGGGGATAAGCTTCCGCTATCTATAAAATGCTCCCATGGCATGCAACTCTAATAGCCACAGACAACCCAAGTCCAGCTCTTGGCCTTCAAGTGTGGCTTAGTTTCTAAGTGCGGCAGGAGAAAGGGCATCAATCAGGGTGAGCGACTATGAGCTGAAGGTTGTCCATGAATCTGTTTACCTAGGCGCTACAATCTCTGACAACTTGCCACTTGATAGCAACATGAACAAGAGCATTTGAAAAGCTGCCAGAACATTTTCCAGGCTGACAGAGAGAGTATGAGCTAATAATAAGCTCACTGTGCCATCAAGGTGCAGGTTTACACAGTTTGTGTTTTGAGCACATTACTGTATGCCAGCGAAACATGGACTCTGTGCTCAAAACAGTAGCAGTGGCTCAATGTAGTCCATGTGCACTGCCTTAGGCGCATTCTTGGTACCTCATGGCAGGACAAGCTCCCCAACAGCACAGTGCTTGAGAGGACTGGCACCACCTCCATGTTCGCCCTTTGAATCAGAGACACAGGCATTGGCTGTGTCATATGTCACACATGATGGATGGCCAGATACAGAAAGACCTCATTTTTGGAAAGCTGGAGTCTGGAAAGAGACCAAAAGGATGACCTGAACTGCACTACAAAGACATATGCAAGTGTGACCTCAGCACTCCCTCCATCAGCGTTAACAGCTGGTATTCTCTTGCCTCAGACAAGATTTCCTGAAAATGGGAAGTGAAATAAGCTTTCACAATGTATGAAAGCTCTTGACAAGGAGAGCAGAGGCTAAGAGAGCTCTCAGCAATATCCGTGCTTATGATACCATACCAAAATTTGCCTACTGCTGCTCAGAATGTTGAAAAGAATGTCACTTCTGGATTGGATTGCACAGTCACAGAAGAAGCTGCTCAAATCAGTCCAATAGAGGTGCAAACCCATGATCCTTTGGGATCACAGGATGACTACCATAGATTTATATATATATATATATATATATATATATATATATGGATATATATATATATATATATATATATATATATATATATATATATGGATATATATGGATCTAGGACGTTTGCTCAACTGAGCAAATAACCCAAACGGCCGGGCATACTTACGCAAAAGTGCTATTCACCAAAACAGCACTCTTGCGTAAGTATGACTGTTGCTGAGGCTGGACTACAGTGCGGGTAAGGGAAATTTAACTTTTCCCCACTGTAGTGTGGTCTTGGAGGGAGAATATTAAAGTAGGGGGGTGTGGGGGCACAGGTGAAACCCCTAAAATGTAAGTGAAGTGTTTTTTTTTTTTTGTCACACGCTTTAACAAAAGCGCTTTTTTGATAAAAGCGCTTTCATTAAAGTGTGTTCGTGTGTTATGGATTCAGACATTTGCTCAGTTGAGCAGCAACGACCTAGATCCATATATATATATATATATATATATATATATATATATATATATATATATATATATATATATATATATATATATACACAACATCAAATCTCGGATCTGTGAAGACCAGATGATCGAAGTTGTGAAATACTAAACCTTGTGAATGGAGATCACCGTACAGTGAGGAATGGGAAATTTAATATTCTCTTCATTGTACTGCAATCTCGGAGCTGGTATATTTAAGCAGCAGGGGGCATGGGAGTGCAATGTGAAATAAGAAGTTTTGACTTGTTAGATTTTTTTTTTTAGGATCTATATTTTACAACTTCGATCTTCTGGTCTTTGATGATCATAGGTTCGATGTTGTGAAATTTTGATCTTTGTAGTAGACCTATATATATGTCATTTATTTATTTATTTGACTTTGTTTACTGGGAAAGTCTAACTGGGTAATACCTATTTTCAGTCGAGGCCTGACCAGAAAATCTCCATTTATTCAAATTGTACTATACTTACTTACAGTAGTTACATTTCTATTTACATTAATACACAAACAAAAGTTATATTTATACAGTCAAAGATTATACAGAGGTAGAAGTTACTAAAAAGAAAGCCCATGCACAACTTAGAGGATTGTACAGGCAGCAGTTATGTGCAATAATTGTTTTATTATTTCATTGAGAGGTTGAGAGTATTCTGTTTAAGGATAGCATTTGGAGAGTATCTTATGGTGAGTATAAACTCTTAACCTGGTGATGAGCATGTGCAGGACCAGGATTGGTTAAGATTTTGTTTAGGCAGTGGTTTAAAACTATTGAGTTTGTATGAGAGCTTTATTTGTGTGGGGATACTATTCTAGAGTTTAGCAATTTGGCAATGTACTGGGAAAAGGGTGAGGGATATATAATCAACATTTCAGAACTTTTTCCCCACTGTACTGCAGTCTTAAAGTTGGTATACATATAATTACAACAGGTGTTGTGGAGGGTTCTGGGGGATTGCCTCCCTGCGAAAACAAAGTTTTTGCATTTTTTATTTTTTATTTTCGACATTTCAGAACATCAACATTTTTGTCTCAATATTTTGATAATCTATGATCTTTTTGAACTCTCTCTCTCTCTCTATATATATATATATATATATACATATATATATATATATATATATATATATATATATATATATATACATATTACAGATTTATATACATATAGATTTATGTAGATAGATAAATATATGAATGTATGTATATCTATTGGTCTGTATATACACCTATGTATCTATATACATATACACAGTGTATATATATATATATATATATATATATATATATATATATATATATATATATAGATAGATATGTGATGTGTGTGTGTGTGTGTGTGTGTGTGTGTGTGTGTGTGTGTGTGTGTATGTTTGTCTGTGTTTATATGTACAAATACCTGGGCATGAGTTGTAATAACGATATCTGTATACCTGTCCTCAACATGTGATATATGTTATTAATAAGATGCCGAAGAGTGGACATAATCTGAGAAGCAGCTGGACTGCCTGCTATAGGCTAAGGAATGCAATGATGGGTTTTGAACCCGCAGGCATACAGCTTTTCAAATTTATGGCTAATATGCATTCTATTTAGAGCTACATTTGTAGTCAACTTTCTGTTATAGTATTAGTGGTCCTACCTTTATTATACTCACAAACCCCTCCTATCTTTCCAATAGCCAACCACAGCACTAAACCAACACTACCTCCTCCATCTTCTCACTACTATCACACCTCCTCAACTAACATGTACAAGCATACCTTACCTATGCTCATTGCATGCACTCTCCTTGCATATCTTACATCCTACCAAAGCTCCATCATTCCCCCACTCAACCACTACCACTGTACTACTACTCACATCACTACTCATGTCTCACCCTCTCTCAGCTCCACTCCCACCAACTCAAAAAACATCCCTATGCACTCCCCACATACTCTACCAACTATATTACTCAAACATAAAGCATCCCTACAACTTAACATAGTAACCCTCCCACCATACCTATTACCCACAGAGCACAATCATAAAGTTTACCTTATAAACAAACACATTCAAAAACTAAGAGAACTAATAACTTCATGCATATCAAAACTAGCCCTAAGTGGAGACATCCACCCCAACCCTGACCCTACCATCTCCAACCCCAATCCTCATAATCAGACTAGAAACCACAACTTCTCCCATATTACAGCCAATAGAAAGCCAAGCGACTTCCTTCTACTAAGCGTAAATATTAGAAGTATATCCAACAAAGTCCATGATATCCATGCCACCATACACTTGTACTCCCCAGATATGGTCATCCTGACAGAAACCTGGCTAAAACCTCACATTACCAGTGAGCATATACTCCCTACAGGTTATGGCATACTAAGAGTAGACCGGCTAAATAAGAAAGGAGGCAGTGTAGCTATAATATTTAAACAACATCTAAACATCCAGATCTTAAAATCATCAGCTCCACAAGTAGGCAATGAAGAAATAATATATACCAACCTCAAAATAAACCAAAACAAAACCATCAACGTAATTGGATGCTACTTCCCACCTGGCCAAAATATCCCTCTACTAGAAAACCTCCTCAGCTGGTCTACCCACCATCTCCCCCAAGAAACTATCATTTTAGGTGATTTCAATATTGACTGGCAATCCTGTTCTGGCAACCATCCAACCCATCATGTAAACCTTCATGGCTTCACCCAACTAGTCCAGTCACCAACCAGGATAAATAAAAACTCCAGCAAGCACACTACCGTGGATTGGATACTAGTCAGTAAGAGCCCCCAGTCATATATAGCAGGCTGCTTATCAGATAGCCTCAGTGATCACTCCCCAACATTCCTACTCAAAAAATACCTATACCAAGCTAAACCTGTCATCTACAGTCAAATACATAAAAAACTATACTTTAACCCACTCACATTCATCTCATCCCTCAAAAAATGTAACTGGCATCCTCTAAAGTACCTCAGTCTTGATGACGCAGTTGAATTTTTTAATACTACCTTCCTGAGCATCCTTAATTACCATGCCTCCATAAGTCTTTCCAGAATCAAAGCACAACACTCCCCATGGCTACAGAAAACCACTAAGTCAGAAATCAAAAACAGGGATAAAGCCTGGGAGCACTGGCGCAAAACCAAAACCCCCTCAACTATACAGAAATTCATAGAACTATGCAATAGAGTCAAAAAGCTAATACAACAGGACAGATTCCAATACTACCAGTCTGCCCTAGACTCCTCCCATCACAGCCCCAAACAATTCTGGTCCTCCATAAACTCCATCCTCCACCCAGGTAAAGTCAGTACCCCTCCTCCTAACATCCCTCACTCCTCAGAAAATATTACTACCTCATTCAATACACACTTCACACAAACCATACTATCACTAGCTAAACAACAAAACCCCTCTCCCCTCCAACCCACACCTTCAACTAGTAATCTCCCCACTGCCTTCTCTTTTTCTCCTGTATCTACCCCCAACATAAAAAAACTCTTAACTAAACTTAAGCCCGCCAAATTTGCAGCAGACAACCTCCCAAGTGAATACCTACAAATCGCAGCTGATGCTCCGGCCTACCTAGTATCCATCTTGATTAACCGATCTCTGTCAGAAAGTTATGTTCCCACACTGTGGAAAGTATCACATATAATTCCCCTCCACAAAGGTGGACCCTCCACAGAACTAACCAATTACCGCCCCATAGCTATTCTCTCTCTACTCTCCAAAATACTAGAGAGATGCATACACTCTCAGGTCTCAGACTACCTCCTTACTAACAGACTCCTTTCCAATACTCAGCATGGTTTCTAACCAAACATAGCACCACCACTGCCTTACTCTCCTTTACTAACACTATCCTTCAGCATAAAAACAGTGGCTATCTCTCCTCTGCTACTTTCCTAGACTTATCTAAAACATTTGACATGGTCCCACACAAACAACTTATCTCTGTCCTCAGTAACCTATTCTTCTCACAATCAGTCACCAACTGGTTTCAGAGTTACCTGTCTGACCACCAACAATCCATTGTATGGCAGAATAACATATCTCCCCAACTACCTGTCTCCATAGGGGTTCCCCAAGGATCCATCCTTGGACCCCTACTCTTCTCTGTTTTCACCAATAATCTAGCCTCTGCCACCAAACATGGCACACTCATACAATACGCAGATGACTCAACCATCATCTGCTCAGCCCAGTCCCTACCCAAACTGCAAAAAATCACACAGGAAGCCTTTTCCTCTGTTGTAACTTGGTTATTTTTTATTTATTTATTTATTTTTTTTTTGTTGACGGGGTACTCAATATATATCCTTTTTTTTTCCTTTTCAGCCCGGGAGAAAAGCTCCCAAAATTTAGGAAAAATAATACAATATAACGATAAAAAAGACATTAATGAAAAAAACAAAAAAAAGGAGACATCAATATATATATACTAGTAGTTTTTTGAAACTTTTTTTTGTAGAATGGGGTCATGCGTTGCAATTAAGGAAGTAAAAAATACAATATAAGCTCTTGAAAGGGAGAATTAATACTCAACCCAAACAAAACTAAACTACTCATCTTCCAACCCACCAAACATACTCAAAACAACTATCACTTCAACATCACAGCAAAAGACACCACTATATACCCAACTGAATACTCCAAATTGCTAGGAGTGGAAATAGACAATAAACTAAAATTTGACATTCACATATCCATGACCATAAAAAATGTCCACAAAAAACTAGGAGCATTATACAGAAATAAGCAACTTCTCACCAAAGCAGCAAAGATTTCAATAGCAAATTCCCACCTTATCTCCACCCTACTATATGCCTCTCCAATATATACCAACCTAAGGCAATGCGATCTAAACAGGCTAGAGACCTTCTACAACAAAATCACCAAATTCATTACAGGGGCATCCTACCGTAGTCACCACTGTCTCTCACTTGCTGAACTGGGCTGGCTTGAACTCCGTTACCTCCTTCAATGGTATCAACTTTCACTCACCCACAAACTAGTAAACCATCCACTAAATGTCCCATCACTTCAGAATCTACTCCAACCCTATCGCACTACCAGACCAGTAAGATCCAGCAACAAAAATCGCTTGCAGATCACTAAAGCCAATAACTCTGCTGGTGAAGCACTATTCTCTTGCACCATAGCCAAATTATGGAACTCCCTCCAACCCACAATTACCACCATACCATCATGCACCCACTTCAAAACATTACTAAAAGTGCACCTAAAAAACATGCTGGCTATGCCCTTGCAACTCCCACTCTAATATCACTCACCCCATCCAACCACTACCTTTCTTTCCATTCCACTAACTACCTTGATTATAGCAAGCTCAGATGCTCATAAGCCTAGTACTTATTATACAGCAAGAACGTCTTATTGTAACATTTGTTAATGTCTATTATGTACTTCACAGATAAAGATTCTAGTTGTCTACTGATGTACTATGTTCTTCATCTGTAAATATGTTGCAAGTAATTGCTATGTAAATTGTTAATCGCTATGTAATCCAATGTAACTACTGTCTGTTTATTTTAACTGTGGAGCTTTTCTCCCCGGGCCTCTGCTGAAAATGGACCTACATCCAGTTGGACACTCCCGGTCAACAAATATAAATAAATAAATAAATAAATAAATAAATAAATAAATAAATAAAATTAGTGTACTACCAGTACATGAAAGACATGTCAGTGGATATAACTGAAAGATGACTTGCTGACTACAGTAGATGGCAGCATAACCTTATATATTTTGTGTATGTATAGAGTAAATGTACATAAATAACTGTACATAAACAAGGAGAGTAGTATTGCTGGAAATGAATTCATCCTCAAGTCTGGAGAGGACCTTAATCAGTTAAACACTGTTTTTACAAAATCTCACCAAGATGACACTGACATATAGACTGTATTTTATATAGCATATATCATGGACAGAAGTAGGCTAAAAAAACAAACAGCTGGGTGCACAAGTCCTAGGATAAAAAAGTGCCCAATAATGTTAGGCAGACTGGTGCAAGGACTGGAGAAAATGACAGTGCAGAATCCTCAAGACATAGATACATGCCTACAATGGGGTTAGGTCAGGCCCAGGTGGGAGGATGGCCCCCATGTTATAGAAGGAAGTAGCAGTCCACAAAAATCACAAAAACTGATAGGCCAAAAAAGAGCCATAAAGACAACAGAGTGGACTGTTGGGGATAAGAAAGAAATTATGTATTGTTACTGTTATGCAAGAAGCACAGAATTGCTGTAGAAACGATATTTAAAAAGATTAAGAGAGAAATTAGAAGAAAGAAAAATACCTGCAGAAGAAAAACTGTCAAAAGCTTCAAATGCAAATTTATGTTATTACAAGAGATTCATGAAAAACATTATATAGACCAAGAAACATTGGGCTGTCTGGAACAAGAACAGACTGAAGAAGTGCAAAAACATAAACAACAAAACATAGAGATTTTAAGGTATAAAGAAGAAATGTGGACATGGGAAAGAAAGAGAGATGTGACATGGTGAAATATTTATCCAAAGGAGAAAGCCAAACTAATCACTACAAAAAAAAAAAAAAGCTGCTCCCAAGATACTTGAAGAAAAATACAGGCAAAGGCAAGCAGATATGGAAAATTTCACAATACAAAAAATAAGATCAGGAAGGGGAACATAGAACAGATGGTTAGTAAAGGAGAAGTTAAGGAAACAGAAGCTGAAGTTATGGAATACCTGTGAAGTGAAGGATTTAGTGTAGAAAATCTAATGCAGGTTATGTCACAATATAATGGAATGATGATCCCCCAAATAAAGAGAAACAAGTTGAGTGGGAGACATCTAAAGAAGAAATATGGACCTTGGAAAGAAAAAGAGATCTATATACAAAAAAGGCAGCACCAAAGATATTTAAAGAGAAATATAGGTAAAAGCATCCAGATATGGAAAATTTTGCAATAAAAAATAAGAAAAAAGGGGGAAGTAGAAAAGATGATTAGTAATGCAGAAGTTAAAGAAATAGCAACTGAAGTTATGGATTACCTGTGAAGTGAATGATTTAGAGTAGACTATCCAACTCTTGTAATGTCACAACATGATAGAACAGTGAGTCCCAAAATTAAGGAAAAATGGGTAGAATAGGAAGCATCTGATCAGTTGCCTCATGAAGATACTCTATAGTGTTCAGTAGGAAAACAGTACAAAAGTTCATTTGGAGTTGCACAGCAGGGGATGTCACAGGAAATAGTGGCAACTCTGATGCAGTCAATGTTGTGGAGTGATAGGCCAATGAATTCCCATATGAAAGATGAATGGATGACACAGGATACAGCTGAAGAGAATATGTCATGGGAAGATGTTCTGAAACTTTCTGGATAATGCCTGCAGAAAACAATCTAAGGGAATTGATACTTGATTCATTACAGATGGATAGACATCTTAAGACTGATGAAATAAATAGATTACAGAATGGCAGCAAGACCCCAAAATATTAGAAGTAAGATAAACAAAGGAACACAGTAATCAAGATTATTAACTGAAATTCATGTGATGTAATGGAAATAACTAGGATATATTACTGTGCAGCTAAATTAATAACTGATAGTCTTACCAAAAAATACAAGGCAATAAGGAAAGGAAGGGAATAAATCAAATGCCATCATGAACGTATTGAATGCAGAAAACCATAAAGCAATTAAGCAAGTGTTACCTGTTAGAAGAGTATAAAAGAGGGGAAAAGTTAACAAAAATACTCAGAAACACAGATGTGATAAAAGTAATGCACAGTATTGGATCAGAACAGGATCTTTCACACACAATAGCAAATAATAAACTAAAGATACCAGCACAGGCAGAAAAACTTAGAAGATATGCAAATACATATATGGCAAAAGTACAAAATAAGCAATTAACTGAGAAGTAAAGCAAAAGGAACAGAAATGTCAAAAAAAAAAAAAAAAAAGAACTAGATACATTTTGGAGAAATATCTAAGATGCATAATGGACAAAACAAATAAAAGAAATAGTAAGGCATTCAAATGTCTAGCATATGAAATGTGATAAAGTAATGACCAGAGAAATTGAAACAAAATTAAGAAAAGCCTCTAAATGAAAAACCCAAGCCCAGCTGCAGTAACTTACTTCTGGCTAAAGTACCAACATCTTTATACAAAGACTTAGCTCTGAGTAAGAACTACTTATATGCACACCCTGAACAGATATCACCTGCTTAACAACAGGAAAAATTATACTCCCCTTAAGAGTGAACCTGCAAGCTATCTTAAAAACTACAGACCAATAACTTTCCTTCCAATGGTGTATAAACTATACACTGGAATTGATACCTTAAAAATGGCATATTGAACAAAGGATCATTTGTTGTTAAATAAAGTCACAATGGAGAATTGCAAAAAGGGGAAGAATCTAAGTATGGCATGGATATCTCAAAAAAAAAAAACAAACATTTGACAGCATCCCACATTCATGGATAAAGGAGTGCTTACAGATGTATAAGATGCACCCTGCTTTGATCAATTACATTACAGTGACCATAAAACAGTGGCAAACCACTTTGCAGCTAAGTCATGATAAAGGACAAATTATTATCTCGGGGATAAAAATCCAAAGGGGGATATTCCAGAGTGACTGTTTGTCACCATTTTTCTTTTGTCTTGCCCTTAACCCATTAAGCTGTCTAGTTAACAGATTAGGTTATGGTTACAGTTTGGCTTACAGAAAACAATGTGTAAAGGCTTCTCATCTTTTTGTGTATAATTTAAAATGTTATAGTTCATTGGATGAAGAGCTGAAAGCACAACTGGAAGTGGTCAAAACTTTCTCAGATGATATAAGAATGCCATTTGTTCTTGGTAAATGTGCAAAAGTAATATTTAAAGCAGGAAAGCTGCAACACAAAAAAAATATCAGTCTGGGGTAAGAATGTGATATCAAGGAATAAGCAGGAAGGAATAAATAAATATTTGGGAACTGATGAAAGATCAACAATAAAATAAGAACAAATGTGAACAAAAATCAGTAAGGAAAACTTCAGAAGGCTAAAATTAATTCAGGAACCAGCCCTGACATCTAATAACAAAGTCCAAGCTATAAACCAATTTGCTCTTCCTGTTCTTACTTTAAATTTTGGGGTGCTTGACTGGCTCCAAAAGTTACTGGTTCAGCTGGAGAGGAAAACAATAAAAATTGTTCATGCTTATCAAATGATATATAAAAATGTGTGTATACCAAGATTATGTATTCCTTGTTCTGAAGGAGGTATGGGCTCTTAGGACTGCAATCTTAGGACTGCATACATATCTGCTGACCTCATCAGATCCAAATATAGTGAAAGTTTTGAAACATGAATAGAACATGTCTAAGATGACTTCCTTTCTTAGTTTAGCAGAAATATATCAGTCTCAACCAGAAATGGAAACCAAACCAGAAACAGACAAAAATCAGGCAGCAGCCAAATGTGCAAAAAAAACAAAAGAAAGAATATAAAGGAGAAGGATCAGATGGGAAGAAAAGAAATGTGGAAAAGGCATAAATATAGTTGCAAATACAGCAAACATCTGGAACAACATCATGCTATTCAGGATCTGATGCAGGAATGGTTAAGGACAGGTAAATTTAAAACAAAAGATGAAAGGTTAATATTAGTGGCCCAGGGCAATGGACTATGCACACATTGATTTTCAAAATCCATTGAGCATGTTGGAGAAACAGACAAATGCAGATGCTGTAAAACAGAACTGGAAACAGCTGCACATCTTGTTGCTGGGTGTGGTATACTAATGGCAGATGGCTTTTATACTGAAAGGCATAATAATGTGGCAAGACTGTTACACTGGGCATTGAGTACAGCGAACTCTGGTCCGCTAATGATTGGCAGTAGAGTTTGTAAACATTACAATATTAAAGTAGCTGAGAAGCATTGGAAAAATAAGCCACAGAGCACTATTGAGACTGATGAAGTTTATATCACATGGGATCACCCATTACCAACAGGTCAAAAATAGCTGTGAGAAACACAGATATAGTGGTCCATGAAAAGAAGACAAATGTAGCATTGATGATTGAAATTGCTACACCCAGTGATTACAGTGTCTTATGTACAGAGAGACACAAAGTCATAAAATATAAGAATTTGCAGGCAGAAATGAGGGCAATGTGGAAAAAGGATATACAGGTAGTTCCAATGGTAGTAGGAGCAATGAGTCTCATAAAAAAGAATTTGCGGTATTATTTAGATATGCTACTAATACATGTAACGCCATATGAATTGCTGGAGGAGTCAATTCTGGGTAAGTTATGCGTGCTGCAAAGATCACTTTTGGCTAACAACAAAGACTGAAAAAATACTAATTTCACAAACTTTAATCATACTTTGACTTAGGAATGGGGTGTATTATCATCATGGAATTAAAAACCCAAAAGATTTGGAGAAATGAACTGAGTTATTTTGTTAATACCCAGTTTTGTATTTCAGCAATACCTATGTCTGTCTTTATAAAAACACAGATTGTAAGTATGTATACACACCAACACCATTGTTTTTGTGATAAACATATGTAATTGAGAAGACCTTCTTTATCACAGTAACACATTAATATGACTGGTGCCAATCCCAGAGTCTCGTGGACACTAACAAAAATGTTAGTCATTACTGCCTACTCGAATTATGTGCAGATGCACTGTAAAACTCATAAAGTGCATGCTATTTAACAATATAACACATCTGTAACTGATACAAGGCATAATAATAGACCTAATAATAAAAAGCTGAACTATTTGCAACAGGATAAAGACTGCAGATGTGGGAGCTGGCCCACAGACACATAACTGTCTATATTATAGCTTAAATGCATTACCTGTTGAGCTACCTATGATGCTGTCGTTCATTAACCTTCCTTCACAGTTGTACGTGCTGTAATACAAGTGAAGTGTATCTAACAAAGAAATATACCTACAATATTACATATATTTTCTTTTTCTTCATAAGTGTACTCACATAGAACTGATTTATATATGCCTTATGCATGCATATGGTTTTGTATGTACAAAATCTAGATTAGATGTTTGTATATACACATACTGTATACTTTGATTATGTGATAAACTTGTGTAAATGAGAAGAACCAGAATATTCAGGTACTACTGTTATATGGTGGGTGTTAATCATGGAGTGATACAGACATGAATGGAATGCTTAGCCTACTGAGCATAAGTACAAATGTACAGTACAAGACATAAGTGTACATCCAAGGATAGTATCAGACATCTGTAACTGACAATATGTACAATAGTAGATCTGCAATAGGATAAGGAATGTAGATTTGAGTTTTGAGCCTGCAGACTATCAGTTTTCCACATTACAGCTTACATGCTTACTTTTCTCTTGCTCTATGAAAAAGTCACATTCTTAATGGTATGCATACATCAGCAACCAGACACAGTACTACAGATACACAGTTATACATATTATGTTAGAAGATTATTCTACAGTAAATAGAAGGTCATTCATAACCAAAAATCTCACTTAACTATAAGTAACTGCAGAATGCATAATCATCCAAGGCCTAACGTTGTATTGCTTTAATGTGTGGATGAGTTAATTATTGTAACAGAGAAATACAATACTTATAGTAAAAGTTCAGTCATATAATTATAAATATGTTTAATAGACAACTGATGACTTAGTGGAAGAAATCTCAGTAGTTCCCATTTTTATATATGCAAACCATAGGGTGAAGGCATTAGGGTTTTTGATATCTCACTTAGTGTAGGGATCCATTGGGTTTCTGCAGACCTTGGCAATCCATTCCAGCATTTGCTCTTACTCCCTCCTATGAAGGTCATGGTAAAGGTGGCAGACCTGCTCACCTATTCTGAAGAGCATGATTCATCTGCAGGCAAAGTTCCTTTTGCATGCTCTCATCCTCATTTCATGTTAAACATAGACTGTCAGCAGCTGCATGGTCTTCTCTTCAGCCCAGTTGGGTGCAGTGATGCAATTCAGTCAGCATGTCTCTCAAAATAAACTAATATAAGTGGAAAATGCAGTCTGAAATTTGCTCACTGAGGTACCACTCAATTTTCAGGTAGCAAATGAACGATCTGAAATTGCAGCAATGTCATGTTTTAAATTTAATGCAATGAGGCAGGCAGCAGCCCATTGGTGGATGTCACATACACCCTGTACACTTACACACTGGCTTGTATCAGGCATTTGCTTTGACCTCTGAACACTTGTGCGTATCAAGTGATCAATACACAGAGATCTAAAAATGTATGCAGACATACCCAGATGTGATTCAAAAACATTCACTGTTAATGAAGCTTATTAATTATGTTTGATACAGATGGTATTTAAGTCATATGTGCACTTAAGTCCTCAGACTATTAGGTATACTCACATGCATCAGATGAAGGTAAGCTATGGCTTAAGTGTTCTACATGTATGTCTATATTCTGATGTTCCAAATCATGAATGTTGAATAGAGGGAAGCTGTCATAAACTTTCTGGAATTTACTGTTGGCATTTACTGTGGTTTTCCCCCTTCCTATGTTTTTGTATAATAATCTGTAAGTATGTCCATATGACATTGTACTAAACACTGCAGATTGTTTGTTTTTTACGATAAACAGACTTATTGACATATATTACTGCTACAGTGTTCCACTGAGGATCATACTGATGGATTTGGAGTGAAACTACTGAGACTGCCTGTTTAACTGTCACTATATATTGTAGTTTGTTGATACTAACAGATAATACGTGAATCCCCAGAGACGGCATTATACAGTCTAGTTTGCAGATACCAGTGGATAACAGAACAATCCCTATGATGGTTCAGTTAAGTGTCATATCGACTTGATGTCACTCGTATGTCACAGCCTATATATATTCTACCCTGTCAAACATATTCATAACCTTACTGAGCTACTTAAACAGTTGTGTTTTAAAAATATGTGACTTTAATGAACACATTTTACAGATTCCTTAGGTATGTTCTGTACTCAGGTTAGAAGCATAGGCATGCTTTATTGTTTTATGTCAGTTCCATGTACCTGTTTTTTGTAGGTCATCAGATAGTGATACTGACTTGTACAGGTGAATACACAGGTATTCTACATAAAAGTGCAGCATCCTTGCATTGGTGGTGCAGTGGCAATAGTGATTGATCTGTATTGTGAACATTCCCATAGATGTAGGTTACACCTCCCGTTTTCTATGGGTGTTATACATATCCACAGATGTTTATTGCCATATGTGTGTCTCATTTACTGTGTATGCAGCACCTATTAGGTTATGCCTGAGAGTGTTACTGCTCATGCGGCACATATTTTGTGATGGCTGTGAATATTAGGGATTACTGTGATATATGGCAATTTCTTTCCTTATTTATTTATTTGACATTTGTTTACTGGGAAGGTCTGACTGTGGTCATAGGATCCCATTTTCAGCAGAGACCTGGGGAAAAAAGCTCCAAGGTACATGGTAATTAATAATACTTTGCAACAGAATACTTATACAAATAAAACATACATGCCAAAATTTGCACTGGAAGAGACATGCCATGCATTCACAAAGACAACAAAAGTAGGAAGTCCACCATAATCCTGATGAACTACCTGAATATGAAAAAGGGAGGACAGACAGCATGAGGGGAAGCAAAGGAGCAGATGAGAGGATGAAGAAAGGAAGCAGTGTGTGTGACAAAAGTAGCAGATGTGGGAAGAGAGGGGAGATGTGAGGGTTAACAGAAATGCAGTCAACATGTAAGTATGAACAAAAACAGAAGTAGGAGGGAGAGAAGGCAGAGAAAGCGTAGTGAGGGGCAGAGGTTATTGAGGAGGTAGTCAAAGGTGCAAAGGTTGTTGTAAAGGCTGTTGTAAAAGGTATCCAAGGTAGAGGGATATAGAACTAGGTGGGCTTAGAGCAGGAACAGATCCATGCTTTGCTTAATTATTATTTCAGTGAATATTTAAATAAGAGAATGTTAGAGCTATTTCTAATATTTGTTGGAAGATAATTCCAGGCTTTGGCGATGTGACGGGAGTAGAGGCATTTTCCAGCATTTTTATTGGGCTTATGAACTGATAAAAGTTGTTTATCTTTGCAATACCTATAATATTTGCATGGTTTATATTGCAATGGCCTAGTGCATAGTATGTTTTTCATTATTTTGTGTCACACTGCTGACGAGTATCCCTCAACAGGTGTAACAGAGGTTTTCATCCTGATATGCACATGTACACGTGTTGCAGATGACTAATAGAAGCAGGAAAGGCAACTTTTCTATACAGAAAAATGAAATAATATTGGCTAGAAACATTTTAGATGGACAGGCTATACACTGATGGAGGACACTGATGTGGCATTACATCACCAACATGTTGAAAGCTGTGGGTAGTTACAACCGGTCACAAGAGACATGTTGCCAGTGATGCTTAGACATGATCACCCATGTGACTAACTGTGTGCATCAGTATGGCAGGGAACATGATGCCACAGGTAGAGGGGCATCTATGAAACAATGTTATTCTAGGCCACTCATCACATCCCTATCCAGACAAAATGTTTTCCAGAGAGTGGAATAGAAGTTGGTGCACAGAGAAGGTCTGGTATGCATAGTGATCTAATATGTAACAACACAGTACATGATAGTTGTATGGCCTTACACTCCTAAGTGTGTTATCAGTTCTTAAGTATCTCAAAGTGTCATTCTAATGCACCTCAAGAGAGCAGACCAAGATTAGGACAGACCTTGTAAGTGTGTCTCAAAATGCAGTATATGACTCTGTTGCTCAGTTTTGTTGTCAGCATAAATACTGCTGATATCTTCCGCTGTGCAAGGCTATCATATCAAGCCCAACATGAAAAACCATCAGGTATGTGTGGTCTGATTAGCTATGGATGACTGTATTGCTGTACCTAAAGCAGGGTGATGTATGTCTTCCATCTTAATATTTTTATATGTATTTCACGGTGTCATCCAGACGTACATTAAGGGAGGCAGACTAAGTGAGGGCAGGCTTGGTAAATGTGGGGTGTATGACTCTGCTGTCAGGTGGTGTTGTAAACATAGTTATGGATAATCCCTTGCCCTGCACATGCCATTACATAAAGTCAGACATGGAAGACCATTAAGCACATGTTTGTCAACTTAGCTATGAATGACTGTAGTGCTATACCTGAAGCAGGGTGATGCATGTCTGGGAGATTAACACTTACTTGTGTCTATTCACATGTATTTAACAGTGATCTCCCCACGTACACCACAAGAGGTGGAGATGGAGAAGGACATGTGCATTTATACACAATGTTACTATGCTGATACCAGTAGCAGTGACTGTGTCTAATGGTGACTTACTCTTATGTGGCAGCATTGCACTACCTAAAGCAACAGCCACTACAGCCAGGTAATGCATGTTTACATTGCATTTTCACCACTGGGTAAGCATCATTTGTTTATCTGTGTACATGAGTATGCCTGGTATATCTAGACTCAAAGTTCTGAGCCAGATGTTGCTTGAGCCACCATATACTGCTGCAGCCTTCATTATATTTGCCTAGATGTCCTCATCCTCATGTCAAGTCCTGGTGGAGCTGTGAGATTATTCAGTGAGAATTCTGATGTCTTCACCTCATGCATCTGCTAATCTTGGGGTAGGTCACCCACATCTAGTGCTGACAGGTCACTGCATTTAGATGAGATCATATTGCACATAATGTCACACATTTGAGCACCTTTTCAGTATGAATTGTAACATACCCGCAGATGTATTCAATCATCTGAATTTTGATGTCAGCATACAAACACTAGCTCAATGTTTTTTCATGTCATGGTGTATGCTTTGTTACATATGCCCTCAACAGGCAGAGACTTAGGTTATAAATGGTGTCATACACCAGGGTTCCAACTGACAACTGCAGTCACTTGTTTGAAAAATCATACAGATGATTAGACACATTGCTTTATACTGTTTTGAGATAGACTAAATTACTGATGCATAGACATACTTACCAACTAGGGGTCACTCAGGGATATCACCTCCTTGAAAAGCTTACCTTAGATTTATATATTGTTAAATGAATAATAGGCAATTAGTATGCAGACTATTACATGCCTAGCCAATAACCAGATGGTGGCTTATGGTGAGAATCAAACTGGGTACCTTAACTTGCTTTGTCACCATAAGTTGGCTTTGTGGACACTGTCGGGGTGTGGTGTACAGCCATCAGATTAATAATGAGGGCTCCTGCAGAGCACACTGCCTAACACTGGAGAGATTGCCACCCCTTCTGTTGGTGTAATGTTCTGCATTATCAGATGATGGCACTTTTATTGGCATGTATATACAGTCTATTGTACTGAGGACCTGGGGAAGGTTAGCGATGGCATGGATGCTTTTCATGGCAGTCTGGATGTTTCGGGGAAGTGGATAAATTTATTTCAGGGAAGTGGCTGAATTCTTCCACTTTCTGCCACATACCTGCCAGGAACTGTCCTAGCATGTGACTTGCAGCTGTTTATGACACCCCCTACAGTATCACCCTATGTTACTGGAATGTCTTAGAGGCCAGTATACCAGTCTCAGGCACACCATTATTTCTACCCAGACTGGGCTACCCAGCATACTTCATGAGGACATATTGGATGCACAAATTCTACATACAGTTTGCACCAGCTCTCTATCTTATTATCTCCTGGTTAGAGAGCTGGATCAACTGGAGCATGGCTTGATACCATGCTAGCTGTCTCTGAAGATGCATTTGCAAATTGTCCTCCAATATAGCTTGTGAAACCTTGGCCTGCTGAAGTGCATTCACTGCAGTTTGCATTTTTTTAACATATTCTGTGAAATTCGCAGGAATGTATGGGATTTGAAGAGAAATTTTAATATATGAATGGTTGCACTTATGGCCTCCACCAAGTGCTATCTTGAATGTATGGATGTTATGTGCACTTGGGTGTTTCAGAATCCATCATGCATGCACAGAGTTTGCAATTATCCTCTGCTGAATAAATTAGTACTATTGCTTTTATTTTAGTAAGTCCTTTAATGTTGTCTATTATCAGCTTGCTAAACTCTTACCTTGGTGCTCTGCACTATCCACAACTGTCCTTTGGAATTAAGCCCAATATGTTTCCTATCAATGAAACAAAATGCTGTTGAATTTTCCTGTGTTTGTTAGAATGACAGAAGAAAAAAAAATGTGTAAGATTTTGCAGCTACCTCACCTCAAGTCTTTTAGTTTCACTACATGAAATTGTTAAGAAAAGAAAAATGAAGAAATACAGCTGCTTAACCAAACCGTTTAGTTGTTTGTTTCCTAATTTCATTTCTTGCACAAATTTCCTTTGTCCTACAGAGTAGCCTAATAAGTTAAGAATTGTTGGAGTATAATCTTGTTACATCACAAACTAAAATGCCATTCAGGCAAAACATAAGCGGTAGAGGTTACACAGCACTACAAATAAAAAAGATGATGCCATATCATATATGGATATAATTGTTGTGCCATAACAGGTTGTCACAAAGAGCACAGTTTGTTACTATTTGTTTATGGAACTGAAACTATATTAGATAGTCATGCATATGCTTGCAACTATACTTTTGTTCACTGTTGAAATGCAGACTTCTGCTGAATATCTATATATCTATCTACAGATAGATACACACACACACACACGCACACACACACACACACACACACACACACACACACACACACACACACACACACACACACACACACACACACACACACACACACACACACACACACACACACACACACACACACACACTCACACACACACACACACACACACACACACACACACACACACACACACACACACACACACACACACACACACACACACACACACACACACACACACACACACACGCACACACACACACACACACACACACACACACACACACACACACACACACACACACACACACACACACTCACACACACACACACACACACACACACACACACACACACACACACACACACACACACACACGGGATATAGATTGTAAAAGAAGAAGAAAATGGCACTGCGTTTGGTTGCCACTTCATGTTGAAAAAATTACCTCCTCATTAACATTAATTATAAATTTGCTCATCAGTGATCACATCATTTTAACTATTTGTTCATTTGCATACTGGTTTGTTTTGAACTTTGCTGATTTGAAAATGGTTTTACTTTGATGTGACCAGGTCTGCAGAAGCATCATCTTGACTAAAGTAATATGTATTTGTACGTGAATGCAAGCCAATGCCTCTCACCGTCTTGGAGCAAGAAATTTGGACAAAGCCATAAATAATGGGAGGACAAAGGCCCCAAAATATGGACAATTTTAAATATTGTTCTTTCAAATTTAAATAGTAGATAGAATAACAAGCTTTCTATTAGCATGAGTTTTCCTAAGGGTATAACGTGTGAAACTCAAATGTCTGTCATTTTCTGACTTAAAATTTCAATGATTTGCCAATGGTTTACTAGAAAACTAAATTTTTTTGAAATGGACAAAAATAGGCAAAAATCTGGGCATTCAGTGCAAATCTGCACAGTTGAGAGGTATGATACAAGACAATACAAATATAAAGTAGAGCAAAAGTGCAGTTTGGGGAAAGAAAATCAGTTCTTAAAGTAGTGGCGGCTTTATCTGCCTAGATGGAAAGTTATTCATATGGTTCGTGTTCTTCTACCACTGCATACCTGTTCTTATGTCTGTTTAACAGACCCATTGGCAGAAGTCAGGCTATTTTCCTTTGACACCTCTGTGGAGGGTCCAAGTAGTTGTTCTGGCAACAAAAGCTTTACCAGACTAGAAGGAAAGTCTAAGCAGTCAGAGATATTCTTTCATTCTTCAGGAGTGAGAGTATGAGACAGATCCATAAGTAACTTCATTCACAACAGAGTCTAGGAGTATTTGCAAATAAAAGGAAGTGGCAAACACCTCAACAGTGGTAAAAAGGGATAAAGTCCTGACTATGACACAGGTGACCTGAGATTGATTAAAAGTTTGGGTATATTGGCAGCAAGACAGGTCAGATGGGTGTGCATATCTTGTAGTGGATGGAGAATGGGGGGTGGTCATTTGTTGAGCTCTGGTTTATGTTGAAGTTAAGACGAAATGTCACAGATGAGGAGTGGGAAGGATCTGGGTAGGTGTCTCTGGTTTCGGTTGAAGTTAAGAGGGAATGTCAGGGATGAGGGGTGAGAAGGATCTGGGTAGGTGTCTCTGGTTTCAGTTGAAGTTAAGAGGGAATGTCAGGGATGAGGAGTGGGAAGGATCTGGGTAGGTGTCTCTGGTTTAGGTTGAAGTTAAGAGGGGAATGTCACGGATAAAGAGTGGGAAGGATCTGGGTAGGTGTCTCTGGTTTAGGTTGAAGTTAAGATGGAATGTCAGGGATGAGGAGTGGGAAGGATCTGGGTAGGTGTCTCTGGTTTAGGTTGAAGTTAAGAGGGAATGTCAGGGATGAGGAGTGAGAAGGATCTGGGTAGGTGTCTCTGGTTTCAGTTGAAGTTAAGAGGGAATGTCAGGGATGAGGAGTGGGAAGGATCTGGGTAGGTGTCTCTGGTTTAGGTTGAAGTTAAGAGGGAATGTCACGGATGAGGAGTGGGAAGGATCTGGGTAGGTGTCTCTGGTTTAGGTTGAAGTTAAGATGGAATGTCATGGATGAGGAGTGGGAAGGATCTGGGTAGGTGTCTCTGGTTTAGGTTGAAGTTAAGAGGGAATGTCAGGGATGAGGAGTGAGAAGGATCTGGGTAGGTGTCTCTGGATTAGGTTGAAGTTAAGAGGGAATGTCAGGGATGAGGAGTGGGAAGGATCTGGGTAGGTGTCTCTGGTTTAGGTTGAAGTTAAGAGGGAATGTCAGGGATGAGGAGTGGGAAGGATCTGGGTAGGTGTCTCTGGTTTAGGTTGAAGTTAAGATGGAATGTCATGGATGAGGAGTGGGAAGGATCTGGGTAGGTGTCTCTGGTTTAGGTTGAAGTTAAGAGGGAATGTCAGGGATGAGGAGTGAGAAGGATCTGGGTAGGTGTCTCTGGTTTAGGTTGAAGTTAAGAGGGAATGTCAGGGATGAGGGGTGAGAAGGATCTGGGTAGGTGTCTCTGGTTTAGGTTGAAGTTAAGAGGGAATGTCAGGGATGAGGGGTGAGAAGGATCTGGGTAGGTGTCTCTGGTTTCAGTTGAAATTAAGAGGGAATGTCAGGGATGAGGGGTGAGAAGTATCTGGGTAGGTGTCTCTGGTTTAGGTTGAAGTTAAGAGGGAATGTCAGGGATGAGGAGTGAGAAGGATCTGGGTAGGTGTCTCTGGATTAGGTTGAAGTTAAGAGGGAATGTCAGTGATGAGGGGTGAGAAGGATCTGGGTAGGTGTCTCTGGTTTAGGTTGAAGTTAAGAGGGAATGTCAGTGATGAGGGGTGAGAAGGATCTGGGTAGGTGTCTCTGGATTAGGTTGAAGTTAAGAGGGAATGTCAGTGATGAGGAGTGGGAAGGATCTGGGTAGGTGTCTCTGGTTTAGGTTGAAGTTAAGAGGGAATGTCAGGGGTGAGGGGTGAGAAGGATCTGGGTAGGTGTCTCTGGTTTAGGTTGAAGTTAAGAGGGAATGTCAGGGGTGAGGGATGAGAAGGATCTGGGTAGGTGTCAGCACTCTATGGGCTGGAGTAGTGCACAGTCTTGAGCCACTTGTTATTGTCCACCTAGCTTTACGAAATGTATTTATTCATATATTTATTGGCATTTGTTTACCAGGAAAGTCCAACTGGGTTCAAAGAGACCATTTTTAGCAGGGTCCATGGAGAAAAGTTCCATGATAATACACACATTTCAAAGAAATGCAAGCAATTCACAATAAGGACAACAGTGATTAAAACAATAATAATAAAAATAATTCATATACACACAATGTGGTGTTAGTATTTACTGATTAGCACAGTGTAAATGTATGTGCTTAATAGCAGAAGATAAAATAGGAGACAGAAAGAGGAACAGGGGACAGTTGAGAATATGGACATTGGGGGACAGTAAGGAAGTAAGCTTAGAAGATATTATTAGTATAGCCATGTAAGGAAAAAATGGTATATCATCATGCTGGGGGTGGACATTAGAGCTACAGAATTTCAGAATGATAGCAGTTGCCTGGTAACTCGGCCCTTTTCCCAAATAGCATGAATTCAAACTAGAGAATCCAATGCCCTAAGCTTGGGGGAACAAATGAACCTATTGAGAATGCTGGGAGGGAAACTTCATGATCAGAAGGATACAAGAACCCACCATTCCCAATAAATAAATATATAGTGTTTAAGAAACTAGATACTGTAGCTCATATGGGTAACATTTATTTCTCCTTACCTTTCTGTTGTATCACACATATAATGCTAATATGCATGACTGAATTAGTATAGTTTGTAAAAACTGTCCCTGGGATTCAATAAGGTTCTGTACATTAATAGCTTATTCCTGCACGGAAGCGACCATTTAGGAGCAGCATGGCAGCGTGCCATGCATAGTAATGAAGGCTCGCTGCTTGTGCTCCGAAATGGACATGGAGCGTGGACGAGTGCAGGGGGTGTGACTGAGAGCATAGCTCTCACAATATACATGCCCCTGCACTCAGGAAGTGCCGTTTGGCAATAAAAATGAGCAAGAACACTCATAGGAGGTTGCATACCTCCCAATTGTACAAATCATAGCATAATGCCCACACATTTGTTGCCCATGCAGTTGGACTGTATCCCAGTTGTACCCTGAAATCACGGGATGATATCAGGAATGAAGCCATAAGATAATGGCATACATATGACTGTCATACACCAAAACCATCAGAAAACCTATATTAAAACTAATCTTGTTACTCTAGCAACTGTCCCAAGTTCATAAGAGCAATAATTAAAATATGTCTGTAGTTGAATCTCATGTTGTCAAGCTTTACCCAGATAATGTGCATTAAGAGGTTGAGAGGTATGAGGTGTTGCTAAAATGTCTGCTAAATGTGCAGATGCATGCAGGAATCCACAACAATAAGAGAAACCTGTCACTTCCAAGAGAAAATAGCAGTAGAAAATTTTTTTATCAAACAGATTAAATTTAGCAGTAGGTGCGTGGGTTTGCCCCTTTGCTTAGCTACGCATACTGTAGCTTAAATGGCACAGGAAGATAAATATCAAGATACATGCAAATGAAGCAGTATTGCAATAGTGTAGTGGTCAGCATGTTGGCCTTATGAGCAGTCATTCCCGGTTTGATTCTCGCTCTAGTAAATTCCATGTCAAATCACTTTATGAACAATTATTTTTGTTGTATAACCTACTAAATAACATATATTTGTGAACTGGAGTACTGCATTGAATGCAGATGTGAGGTGTCATTGTAATAATGTTGTAAAATCCACAGATAAACAAAAGTGCCCCATACAGTATATGTACACATGAATCAGGGATACAAATCAAAGGTATAATGTGCAATGAATGATAAATCCATCGTGTCCAAATCCACCACCTTCCCAAGAGCCATGTTACATTTCTGTCTACATTAGTGTGGGGGTAAATGGGAGTAAGCACTTGTAAATAGTAGTAAGTGGGTTTAAACCCATTTGCATGGGGGTAAGCAATGCGCACACCAGTTAAGCAATATTGAAGCTAACTCCCTGTAAGCATATTTAACCGGATGTTAGCATTGCTTACCATCGGGCAAACCCGCGCAAGCCCGCGTACAGTTGCTTAAAGGTCCCTTAATCACTCTGTATCCAACAGCTGTTGTTCTGTTCAGCAACAAAATAAACAGCAATTGCAGATCTTGAGCCCAGAACACTGTACACTATGGTCACAGTAGTTAACCAGTAAGGCATCACAGCAGTACATAAGTTTGAGGTATCACCAAACAGATCCTCACTGTAGGAAAATCAAAATAACATGTGAAAGGAATCTATATACAGTTTTATGTTGTATAACCTACTACATAACATAAATATGTGAACTGGAGTACTGCATTAAGTCCAGATGTGAGGTGTCATTGTAATAAAGTGTTGAAATCCCCCAGTAAACACAAGGACCTCATACAGTGTATGCACACATGAATCATGGATACCAAACACATATATAACATGTAATGAATGATAAATCAATGCCAAACAGCAAATAGTGTGCAAATTAAAAATTAAGCAATGCTAAGCATTGCACTACCCTGCTTACTAGGTGTAAGCAATGTGTAGGCCAGCCCAATCAGTTTGCCCAATGGTATACCCCTTTAAGCAATACCAAACTTAGACAAGAAGGTTTGCCCATAGCTTAGCATTTTCAAAACCATCCAATCACAGCAAAGTGTGGGAAATTGGGCCTATTTAAACCCCACAGGCAGGAATACATCTCATAACTGGTTGCAGCTTCCTCCTATAGGCACTATGACCGGTGTGGGTGAAGGATTGTGCTTCTGAGCACAGTACTGGAGCATCCAGGGGTCCAACGTCATAGCAGGACTCCTTGTTAAAGACCATGACCAGAGACTACTGCAGGGCCAGTACCAGGGTTCACAATATAAAGCGAAAGCCTGGGACCATCTCGCCAGTGTCACTGGCATCCCACAAACTGGTAACCAGGTCAGGCATCACTATGCCGACCTGAAACGGAGAAAGAGGGAGCTCTTGGATCAGTGGATCCAAGAGGCTAGGCAGATGGGTGATGCCCCAGCCATGTGTAAGTATCAGTCTACTACCTGTGTAATAATTGCCAGCTCATGTATATTATGGATAGGTATGCTAAATATTCCTCTTATATCTTTGACAGCGGCAGATGAGTGGGCTGTGAACTGGGAAGTCCATGCCTGTAGACTGCAGAGGCTGTGTTGCGAGGTAGGTTAGTAAACATCTGTCATAAGAAATAAATCTAAAAGTAGCAGAAAGTTAATTGCCAGTATAAAACCTGTATTGTGTATGGCATGTGAATAAACCAGACAATATGGCAGGAAGAGTCTCATATAGGTTGTATGTAAATAAAAGGTTAACAGCTTGGCAATAAAGGCCTAACTGCTGGACTGCTTGTGTTTACTGTGGTATCATATGCTAATGTAGTGTTGCTATCTCTTAATAGTACTGTTGTATTAAGCACTGTTACCCACACTGTGCTACATAAATAAAATGTGTAGGAATGTCTGTATATGAGTGTTGTAATTACAAGAGGTCATATCGTACAGCTGAGAGAGACTTAGACAGAAAACAGTGAAACGATAGACAACATAACCCACATAGCACACTCAACTGAGATGTGAAGTGTTGTATTTTTAGCACACACAGCCATGGTTCAAATCCTGGGAGTGGTAGTAAGCTGTATGCAGAATCATACCCCACAACTGTATAGATATTGTCCCTGTACTCCTGGCAAATCATTTGGATGATCCCAGAAGTTTAGGCAGCAAATAATGACATACAATTGATTGTCAAACATCATAACTGTCAGAAATATATCCATAAGAACAAACCTGTAACTCTTGCAACTCACAGAAGTGTTATGAGAGTAATAAGCAAAGTATGTCCCAACTCTACCCCCACATTGTGAAGCTATAACCAAAGTGTGTGCAGTAACAGAGTGAGATGTATGTGCATAATAATAATGTGGAATTTGGTAATATGTGTGACAACATTCAGGTAGTGTTAACAAATATTCTCCCCACAGGTCTGTCAGATACGAAAACTGTGCCTAGAAATAAAAGATTGGAATCCTGGACTGTTATTGTTTGCTTTGGTATTGTATGGCAGTGTTAGTGTTGCAGTATCTCTGACTAATAAGGTATTACTCATCATTGTCATCCACACAGTGCCTCATAATAAAACTGTCTAGGAAATCCTGTATAAGAGTGTTGTAATTACAAGGTCAGATTGTACAACCACGGGAGACTTATAGACAGAATTCAGAGAAACTGTTGCAGAAAAGAGAAAAATCCAAGGATGCAAAAAACTCCCTTACCAGCCTTAGTAAGAAGCTGAGATCCCTCATAAAATCCTCCAAAGATAGCTACGAAAATAAAATTGCCAAAGATTCCAAAGACAATCACAAGGCATTCTATAGTTATGTCAAAAATCTAAATCGCAATGCTAAGATCTGCTCTGAGCTATGACAGAATGGCATTAAATATACTGATCCCAAGGATATTGCCAATATCCTGGCAGATCAATTTAGTGCCAACTTCAAACCCCTCTCACCCCCTAAAAGGCCCATCTCAATACCAAAAAATTGCCAAATTCCTGTAATCACAGCCACACAGGTAGAAACTGCACTCTCCAAAGCTAAGAATACAGCAACCATGGGACCAGATGACATCCCAGGCTATGTACTACATGGACTACAAAATGAACTGGTACCTCACCTAATTGTCATGTTTAATCATAGCCTCACCTCAGGCTTTGTGCCCACTAAGTGGCGCACAGCTACAGTTATCCCATTCCACAATGAGGGATCCACCTTGGATCCTGGGAACTACCGTTCCATCAGTCTGATGAGCCTGATCTGCAAGCGCATGGAATGCATTATCATGGAAATTATAAACAAAGACATTGGCAACCTTAAACACTGGACCCCACCCAGTTTGGGTTCGTGAAGGGACGATCTTGTATCCTGAATCTAATTGACTTCTTCAAATCAGTCTTCAGAGCTGTGGACAAGGGTAATCCGGTCCAAACAGCCTATCTGGACCTCGCCAAGGCCTTCAACACCATCCCCCACTCTGAAATCATAGATAAACTTACTAAGCTGGGCATAAATCCCTATGTCACTCGACGGTTTGCCATCTGTCTTACTGACTGATCCCAGATTGTAAAAGTAGCCGACTCCAAATCCAGCTCCAGACAAGTGACAAGTGGAGAACCTCAGGGTTCAGTCCTAAGACCGCTCTTGTTTTGCATCTACTTCTCTGAAGTACAGGCCAACACAAAGGGACTATGGCTAACAAAGTTCGCAGATGACTGCAAACTGGGAGCCATTATTGAATCCCCAAATGATATGGCTATTCTACAAAAGGGCCTTACAGAAACAGATGCTTGGTGTCAGAGCCATGGGCTCATGCTTAATACCAAGACATGTATAGTTATCCCCTTTGGGAAAAAACATGTACCCATGAATTACCACATAGGTGGCAGTACACTAAACACTGAAAGTGTGATGAGAGACTTAGGAACACAGGTGGACAGTGGTCTCACCTTCGATAAACACATCACCACAACAGTCAGGAAATCCTTCTATGTGGCACACCTCATCACTAAGGGCTTTTCATCCAGAAAAAAGGAGGTCATTGTTCCACTGTACTCATCCCTCATTAGATCCATTATAGAGTATGATGCACCATTTGGTATGTACCTCACAAGACATCTGTAACAGCTGGAAAGGCTGCAGAAATACCTCACTAAAAGAATCACAGGCTTAAAGCAGATGCCCTATGCTGACCATCTAAAAAAACTCCAGCTATACTCTGGCATATCGTCTACTCAGAGGCAATCTCTGCTTAACATACAAGGCCATGTCAAACCCTGAGCTGTTGGACATGCTGCACTTAAAGAAATCCTAATCCATCAGAGCTACACGCTCCAGGCATCTAAACCTTGTCATCGCAATGAACAAAACATGCTGGAGGGATAGGTTCCTGACCCAGAGACTCCCCATACTCTGGAATAGACTGCCCATACATGTCAAGCAGAGCACCTCCTTGGCCCTCTTCAAAAGGAACATTGACGATTGGATGGGAGATAGGAAATTCACCCCGGGGTTCATGTTAGTCACCCTGCTAGAAAGGGGTCCAGGGAAGTAAATATTGTGGGAAGAAATATCCAGGGAATTGTTATGGTTAAGCTTGTATAGGCCCTAGGGCCGATAGCCTAGTACCAACCTATGAACCTATGAATCTAAAAGATACACAGCAGTATCTATATAGCACACCAAACTGTGATGTACACTGTTTTATTTTACCACACACAGTCATGGTTTGAATTTTGGGAGTGGTAGTAAGCTGTATGCAGAATCATACCCCTCGACTGTACAGATCTGTCTGGAATGTCCAGAGAATTGGCCCATATCTGCTGGCTCTTAGCCTATCCCCCTGATATATCAGCATGCTAATCTCTGACATTTAGGCAGCATTTAATGTCATATAACTGACTGTCAGCCCTGTAAATATTTGGAAAATGTTTATGAAAAAAAATGTCATTGTACAACTCACCAAAGATTTATGAGGGCAATGGTCAAAATATGTCCCAGTTTCACCTGCATGCTGTCAAGACATGCCCAGAGTGTGTGCAATAAGAGATGGAGAGGTATGTGCATAACATCAACCTGGAATCTAGGAATGTGCATAGAAACAGTCAGGTAGTGTTAACAAACAATACTTCCATATGTATACCAGGTAAGAGGTGTGTACTGCAGGTAAAACACAGTTCATGGATATAGTTGTCTACATCCATACCACTGTCCAAACTAAGGCCATAGGGTAGTGTAATAATACCTGTAAGGTACAGATCACAGCACTGACTATTAAAGCAATGAGAACACAGGGATATACGAGTTGTTAATTGACATCTTTCTCCCCCCCCCCATCATATCTGCAACAATAAACTAAATACACAACTCAATCAGTATGTGCACAATTAAATCTACTGTTGGGACATATGTACTATTATTTTATAAATATTGTAATTTGTTTCTATGCATGTGCCATGTTGAAATACTCACACATTGGTGGCATGCTGCCATTAAAGTATCTGCATGTTGGTGTAATGGCCACTGTGGTTCCATATATGCATGTGTTCTGTCTGATATCCAACTGTTCCATATCTGGTGTACTGGATTAATGGGAATATCTATGCATGCTGTTATACCTAATCCTGGAATGTGTTGACTATTACTAACCCACATATGTTGTAAAACTAAAACACCATAGCACATTTGGGAAGGCAGGTCCCAGCAGACCCACCTCTCCCACCTCATCTGGCCATGGCATCAGCCACCAGCATGTCTGGGGCTCACCCCGGGACCTCCTTGTCTGATGGTTCTGCACCACCTTCCGGTCGAACCGCTTCAGGTGATGGGGCTTGCCCCCCCCAGGAGTAGGCACAGACAGGATACTGTTACCCATCGTCAGGGCCAGGGTCTGGTGCATAGCTAGCTCTGGGGAGTTTGTAGATTTACTACGACAGCTTGAGGGCCGCTTGGTGCAACTAGAGGGTCAGCCTGCCCATCCTACTTAGCCCCCAGCACAGCCACCTTTGAGGCTATGAAGGTGCAGTGGTGATGGCCCATGGATGGGGACCTCAGTCCCAATGTTTCCACTAGGGAGCTCATGCGCTTCTGACTTCCAAACATCCCTCCCCATTCAAGGTGTTTACCCCCCACATGTGTCATATACCAGCCCTGTATGCTATCTTGTCTATCTTGTCTGTTATCCTACCCAACCTACCTCCCCAAATATACCTACTATCCCTCCCCGACATCCCACTCTCACCTAAAAAAAAAAAAAAAAGGGCAATCTGTTCCCCCAAAAAAATCTTGCCCCATACATAGCTGTCCATTTCACACACATGTCCAGTGGACACATAATCTGGTCTAAATGGCTTCACAACATATTATTGTTGTCCTCACCCCTCTGTTGCTGTAGACGAAATGTCTAGCTATGGACCTTCCCTACACCAGTCCTGGGCATCCCTAGCTATTTTCTCTACTGTCTTTCCCTCTTTGTGCCCTATTTTCACCACTTTCATATCAACCCTCTTTCTTTTCTTTTAAATAAATTAGCGCATGGGTAAGTGGGAGTAAGCACTTGTAAGCAGCAGTAAGCGGGTTTAAGCCTGTTTGCGCTGGGGTAAGCAATGCCTACACAGGTTCAGCAAATTAGAAGCTAACTGAGTTTAAGAAACTGTAACCTGAAGTTAGCAGTGCTTACCTTCACGCACTCACGTGCAAACCCACTTATAACTGCTTAAAAGTGCCTTAATCACTCTGTATCCAACAACCCTTGTTCTGCCCAGCAACAAAATAAATAGACTTTGCAAGGCTTGAACCCTCTTTACTATATCCAAACTGATTTACCACTAAGCCATGTCAGGTATGCATAACCCTGATGTTTTCACAAACATATCATCCAGCACAGTCATTCAACAGTACAGGAAATGTATTTATTCATGTAGATGTATGTGTGTGTTTGCATATATATATATATAAATATATATATATATATATATATATATATATATATATATATATATATATATATATATATATACACACACACATATATATATATATATATATATATATATATATATATATATACACATATATATACACATATATATATATATATATATATATATATATATATATATATATATATATATATACAGATATATATCTATAGATATAAAAGAGAACATAAATACATATATAACCAAAGGCATCATAAATGGGGGTGAAGGGGCCCAAGCTAAGTACCTCTTGCAAGTATTGACATCACCCACTCCCCCAAAGCCAAACAGATCTGTCCTGTAACACAATACCAACTGTTGCAAGTCCCATACCCAGGACCCTACACAACATAGTCACAAGACTTTAAGAGTAATCCATCCCACCTATACGATGTCAGGATGGTATCAATAACATATCATGCAGTACAGTCTGGCTACCATAGGGAATGTATAATGTGGAAGCAATAAACATTCCAAAGATACATATACATACACGCATATATGCAGACATATATATATATATATATATATATATATATATATATATATATATATATATATACATACATACATATATAGATACATATGTAAATACACTTACAGACACATAGATCTGTATAGGAAGATGCATATTTAGAGGGTGCACAGCATATTAAACAGCCAGTATTCCTACAGTTGCCACCTTTTCAAATGGAGAGTGTATGATTTACTCATACAAAAGACAATTGTTGCATGAAACATATACCACAGAGAAGTCAAAGGATATGACACCACACACAGGTTTAGAAACATAAGATATGTTTATTTGTGTACTATTACAGTTGTATATGCCATGTCATATAGCTGTTAGGTCTTTGAAATACGTACTAACTGAGTAATGCAACTCTCAAGCAGATTATTTTATACAGTAATCTAAAAGCATAACATATGTTGCTGCCCAGGCCAAGGCCTTCAAGTAGTACAACAGTAAAGAAAGATCGTCAGAGGATAACAATCAATCAACAGTAAGTAATGCAGATGTATTGGTTCATAGGTTCATAGGTTGGTAGTAGGCAATCAGCCCAAGGGCCTATACAAGCCTAGCCATAACAATTCCCTGGATATTTCTTCCCACAATATTTACTTCCCTGGACCCCTGTCTAGTGTAACAGTGTTATATGCCCCTATAGTTTAGCAGCCTCCAATTATACTCTGTACTCAACTCTAGGGGGAAAAGAATTAGGTTGCCATAATGAGGATGTATCTGTTACATAACAATGCTTAACTGAAAAAAAATAACTATCACACTGACAAACAGAACAGTCATTATGACAGTAAGCACTGGGCCACCAATGTTCCCAAGGTGAAATGTATGAAAATGTGCAGCTATATACCTTAAGGTGGCTTACTACCGATATCCCTCACATGTTGTAACAGCCTAGGTTATATATGGTGCATACCACTGCCCCGTAGACTGACTTACATGGGCATATAACACTGTTACATACACTGATCTGTGGACTGCAGAAGAGCACACATGTTTTGTGCAAATGTAGCCCACATATACATGGACCCTACCCCACAATATGTGTGGGGACCACAACAGCACTTGAATGATGGCTGGAATGGCAGCATGACATAATCACAGGCCACTACATAACAACCTCTTACTGCATGTCATATGGACAAAGCCTGGTATATAGGCGGAGAGCAGAGGCTGGAAGACAGGGCCATATTTGAAATAGTGTTGCTATACACTGAGAAAGTTGCTGGTGTTACATGATAGTCTGCAACATACCCTTTGTCAGGAATATGAAGTCAGAAACACAAATGGATGTAGCCATGTACTGATAGCACTCAACAGACACAATGCCAGTGATATATCTGACACAAGACCTGTGTGGTGGACAGGCAAAACATAACAGGCAATTCTCTGGCTATCATGTGGATAGGCCCACAGTTGGGAGCTATGCAGACAGATTGCATTCCATGATAAACTAGTATGACACAAAAACCCTGTAACACTGGTGCTATACAATGCATATAACAACACTACTCACACTGTCTGTAGGTCTGGAACCTTATACAAATATGTAGGTGGCCTGAGTCTGCAAGTCTTCTTGTAAGAGGTATTGCTACTTGCTGTCTGTAACACTGCTGCCACACACAGGAAGGATGTCCTCCATACAGGAAAGGTAAAGGGACCATGCCCACATGATGTAGGAATTTATAGTAGTGGGTTGCCATGACAGTGCTAAGTGGAAGTACTACACAGCATGCTGCATGCAGGTAGCAAGTGGACTCTTATTGGTGCAGAGGCCATCATCTGATCATGTGCATCACCTACATAATCCATGCTGCAATCTATTCAAAGCAGCTCAATCCATTTAGTGGAGAGAGACCAAGATAGAGAAAGAGAGAGAATGAAAGCAAAAAAAAATAAAGCAAATACAACAAACAAATAAAAAGAAACACATCCATCCAGCTGTCCAAACAGCAAACTATCCAAAAGAGACATAATTCCCATGACAGGTATGTGAAGTATATATATATATATATGCATGTACTTGAATGTAGTTCTTGGTACATAATAATGGAATATATGATGTGAAATGATTTATATGTGCCATCAGGTGTTGTTGTTGTAATAATGTCCAGCTGAACAACTGCTATGGACAATAGTGTCTGTCCCTGTGGGCAGTGGGCCATACCTGTCAACTGTGCAGATCAGCACTGACTAACAAGATGTATGCCATCATAGTGTGTGTTGTGTAATTCAAGACATGCATATTAGTTTGGCCAATAGCTGGTGGTGGAAGTAATGCTGTTATGATGGACACGTGGGTTCCAGAGCCCACCACTTGCAGGACAGTCATGTTAACATGTAATGTAGCATGCAAAAATGCCATAGGTGTGTAATAGGTTTAACTGCAATCTGTCCCTATATATGCCATCCTAATGTTAGGCTGTGTCCACATGCGGCACCTATCTGTAGCAAGGCAGAACAGTGCTACTGTGCAGGAAGGACCTGAAGTCTGAATGCACCCCATATATATGTAGGTATATACATATATATATATATATATATATATATATATATATATATATATATATATATATATATATATATACACACACACACACACACACACACACACACACACACACACATATGTATAGAAATACATGTCCCCTACTTTTGCATGACAGTGCTGCATGATATGTGTGAGGCAACATCACACATATCAATACACACACACAGACACACACACACACACACACACACACACACACACACACACACAGATATATATATATATATATATATATATATATATATATATATATATATATATATATATACGGCAGTAAGTGTGTGCAAAATGGATGGTTATGTCAGGTGTGAACCCCATGTTGGGAACACATTGCCCTTGTCTGTGAAGGTGTGCTTGGGAATTTGGGGAAGGATAGCAGGTATATTTGTGGAGATGGGTTTGGCTGGAAGATAGAGAAGACAGCCTACAGGGGCAGTATATGACACATGTGCTGGATAAACACCCAGGATGGGGATTGTCATCTGCAAGGTGGAAGCTCCATGAGCCCCAATATGGAAACAATAGGACCAAAGCCCCCACCCATGACCAGTCACAACATCAGCTTTTTGGCCCTGAAGGTGCCTGGCCTGGAGGCTGAGCAGGAGGAGCATGCAGACCCTGTGAGTGTATACTGAGGGCCTCAAGGTGCTGTAGCACATGTCCCACATCTCTGTGGAGCTCCCTATGCACCAGACCCTGGACCAGACCTCGGGTGACAGGGTCATGTCTGTGTGTACTCCCAGGGTGGGGGGACATCATCCCTTGAGGTGGTTCCACCTGAAAGTAGTGCAGGACCAGTAGATGAGGAGGCCCCAGTGTGGGCCCCACATGTGATGTGGCCTGGTAACATGGCCAGATGAGGTGAGAGAGGTGGTTCTGCTGACAACTGTTCCCTAAACATGCTAATGTGTCACTGTTATAGAACATATGTGGGTAGTAATAGTCCACAAATTCCAGGATCATGTCCAACAGCATGCATAGATATACCCAATGACACAAAACTACAGATGTGCAGCAATCACATAGCAAACAGAACACATGCATATATGGACCCATAGTGGCCCTTACGATGGTATGCAGGTGACATTGTCTGTAACAGGCCACCAATGATAGTGTCCCCACAGGGAACATGACTACAAACACATAGCACAAAGTGTTGTACAATATGATATATGTCCCAATGGTGGGTATTCTGTAGACATAATTATTGAGTTGTGTGATAAGATTGTTGTTGCAGATATGTTGGGGGGGGGAGACAGAGATGTGTATTAAAAACTATGATAACCTTACTGTATGAGGCCGTCAGACCTGTTTCCATCTTTATGCCTTTCAGGCAAGATATCCAGGGAGAGGCTTCCCATTTATACAGCAGAGGAGAATGATGTCATTATCTCACATCTGGTGCAGCACTACCAGGTGTTGTTTGGCCAAACAGCCCATGAGCAGCAGGAGCGGACCACCCTGTTGAACGATCTTGTCCACAGGGTAAACGATGTTGGCTTGCATAACCGCAGTTATGAGCAGGTCTGGCATCGTTGCACAGACCTACTTCACCATGCCCGTCGGCATGCTGCTGCAGTCAGAGGGGGATCAGCTTGCAACAGGGGGGTGCCATGTGCCATGCCATCCAGTCCCCTCTGGCACATGTTGAGGAACTCCTTGCCAGCCTTGGAGCATCTACCTGCCCGCACACACAACACCTGGTGGAGAGCATAGTGGAGGTGAATGCTACCAACACAATGGCAGAGAAGTGTGCAGGCCACATCAGTAGACCACTGTTGTGCATCCATCCACAACTGTACAGTTAGATCATGCATATGTGAGATGATATATATATATATATATATATATATATATATATATATATATATATATATATATATATATATATATATATATTATATATATATAGTCTGTAGTAGTAATAAACAGATCTGCATAATCTGTAGTATTATGGGCTTGTACTGTTGATGTATTGTAATGCTGCACCCACCCTGTACCAATCCCACAGCTGTGGCTACTGACATCACATCTCTCTCTTACACTTATGTAGTTCCCTCTGGTATACCTTCAGGGCAGCAGCCTGTAGCTGATGAGTATGGTGTTTGTTCAGGTTTGCCAATACACCAATCATGTTATGGCCATGGTGTATTCCATGCACACATTTAATACACCTACCCATAATGCATTCCATACATGTTTATGTATTGTTGTTGTTAAGTGCATTGCTTCACAGTGGTCACCATGATGGTGTATCTGAAGGATATGTCAGACTCCTGCAGTATAACTAACATTCTGTCATTGCAAAATGTGTGCACAGAGATGAACATAATGGTGGGGCAAATGGCCTACAGTAGGGACATGTGTGAAATATCACCCTTATACAGTGCTACAACAGTGTATATACCAGTATTACAATGGCAACTGTTACAGATCTACACTACGGCATATCACAATAGTACAGTCCACAACCTACAATGTAGTCCTAACATGAGCAATGAGTGTGTAATATGGAATCGTATGCTAGGCCAGCAAATATGGGGAATACATACCTTCACAAACACTGGAAGCATATGTGTGCACACATTCCAGATAAAATATAGTGGCAGCAGCTGTTGAGGTTCTGACCACATGCATTTTTCATGGAAATGTACCTTCCAGCAAGTACATGTCCCCAATGGCACACCAAGAAATAGTCTGCTGTCCAAGACATTTGGCAGTCAGATGTGCCCACTTACCTGCAACAGAGGCAGCCATGGCTTGCACACATCTTACATGCCATGGCATGGACCCCATACCCAACAGGTAGCACCTTGGAGTTGGACATGTAGCCATACCTCACCATTGCATATACCATGGCAAACAGTGGAGACAGTCCTGTATGTGGCAAGGATGTATGGGGCAGGAATAATGTAGGAAATAAACAGATGGCCATCCAAGACAGATGACGTCACATGTAGAAAACTGGTCATGCAGGCTGCCTAGTAACATGCCACAGCACTGAGAGAGTTGCAGGAATGTCTAGCAAGTACTATCTGTGCAGTAACCGTGTCAGCAATTGCCTGGACTTTGCATACATGTGGCCCATAGGTAAGGGTAATCAGATGGGACAGTTGTACAACAGGAAACATCAGCCAGGCCTCTCTACATGTAGCATATGCAAAACAGAAAAGGTCCCCAAAAGGCATGAGTTGCAGTATGTACTGGTGTAATAAGACCACGCTGGAAACCTACAGACAGTATCAAGTAAGATACATGTGGTGCACAACCAACACCTCACCCCACCTCAGTCCCACCATCCTCATCTGTACCTTGCCGGTGCCAGTGTACACCTGTATGTTTGCCATTCATTAGCTGTGACTAAGCTGCTGCACATGGTGTTCAGTGTTTGGGACACTGCAAACTGACACATGTGTAGGTCATAGTTATCAAGTATCTGCAAAAAGGCTGAAGGCGGGGAGGGGGTGTCATCATGACACAACAGTGCACTGCAGCAGGGATCCAAAGGATGCTATGAATGGCTGTATCTGCACACAGTCAGAGTCAGGACCTGTGGTGGACACAACCCTGACTCCACAGCAATAGTGATGGCAGTGTGTGAACTCCAAGGGATGTGCACATGAGTTGAGGGACATGTGTAGGGCAGACTGACCAAATACTGCCAAATGCAGATGGCCCATGCTAGTATACCCCTACCAGGAATAGTGACTGCTGTAGTACACATAACAGTAGGTGCAACAGACCATCATGATAGGGGAGTGCTCACATATGCACCCACAAAGTGTATGCATCTCAGTCAGCATCAGCACAACTAATGCATTTGTTTGACACTGCATTTGATTGTACAGGTCATATGTCACATATCAGGTTCATGTAATGTTAACATATGCAGTAATGTGGTCCTGTGGCATATCAAGGAAGAAGGCATCATATCAATAAGGGTGTGTACACTCCCCATAGCCACAGTAAGGTTTTACGGTTGTCATTGTAATTGTATTGTATTGGCCATACATGCACCACTGATGATGACATCTGTAAATCAGACATCAGGCATTCACAAATGACATCTGTCCACATATCATCCCAGATATGTGTCGGACAAGCACATAGGGGCTGTGAGCCGCAGAGCAGACATAACTGACACAGTAATACACATTAAGCAATGGTGTGTACACTTGTGAGGTATGGTGCCCAGTACATGCCAGGGTGACGAACAGGTGCACAGCAATACTGTGTACATGGGTGTAGTGTGTCCCAGGGGAAGGGGCATCACCTACTAACACAGGCCATGCATCACACACATGTATAGTGTTGCTAGCATGGATTAACTATAGCTGCACTGCATGCTGTTGAGTACCATATGTCATGCATGTTGACAGATGGATAATGAGAGGTCTGTGTGTAATATCTTCATGCAACCTCAACTGTAAGTGTGTGTGTGGGGGGGTTTATTTTGTCTGTAAGTGCAATGTGGTGGAGTGGAGGGGGGTTGATGTATGTAGGATGTGTGTATGTATGTGTGTGTGTGTGTTTGTGTGTGTCCATGTATGCACATGAGTGATTGTGGGGTTGTTCATACCTCTTGACTTCCCTTTGAAATTGTGCAGTACATTGACATGGACAGACACATGAGACACCAGGAATACTTGTCTGACATGTAATCTCAGGACAGCTGATAGTATAATAAGGTCTGTAGCAAGGAACATGCACAGGGAGGGAAACTAGACACCAGGTATACTGTTATAATTGCAATCAGCAGAAAGGTGAAAAAATACCCACATATGCAGCACTACAGATGTATTGGGGAATTACTAGACAACACCAGTGAGTGTTTCCAAATACTACTGTTGTCCACATAATAAGTTAATAGACCAACAGATCTTGCATCTACTGAGCAATAGTTACATATGACACTCTAGTGCATGACATTATTGAGTGACTGTAGTAGTGCCTAACATATGGGGGCAATACTCACGATGTCTGGACAAACACAGGATGAACACTGGATGATAAAACTGACTCCAATCAAGTCAAAGAGGTAATGGAGTAACAGGTCATGTTTTGTGATCACTTGTCTAGGCAATTAGAAGAATGATACGTTAATGATTGTTATTAATGAATGTGTTTCCAAGTGTGATGCAGGATGGGGAACCTAAGAGAATAAACATGGAGCAGTGTGTAACCTCAGGGACAGGTAAGTATTATGGCGGAATGTCAGGGTGTGTGTGTGTGTGTGTGTGTGTGTGTGTGTGTGTGTGTGTGTGTGTGTGTGTGTGTGTGTGTGTGTGTGTGTGTGTGTGTGTGTGTGTACTGTTAAGCAATGATGTACAGGTCTTAAAGTGCCTTTCTTGTTTTCCCCTCACAGGTGGAGAGGTGGGTCAGGGTCTTTCCTGCAGGCAATCTGATGTTGGTGTCCATACAGACACTGAAAATGATGATAGGTGTATTGAGGCACAGGTGGGGTTGTCTGTGGCTGAAACTGCTCCATTGTTTGACATCCTCCTGTTATCCACCCCATCCCTGCACACAGTCACAGTGCCTACAAGTACCCCATCACCAGTGGTCATAGCAGAGGGACAGTTGGCGGTTGGTGGCAGTGCACAGGACTGGGTGGTATCTATGGCTGCTGTGTCTGGACACAGCAGCCATAGCCATATGTCTGGCAGGGTACCACATAGGCAGATGTACAGGGGTGCTCATTAGAGGGCTGTTGGTCATTGTGCCCTTGGTAGAATTGCCACATTTGGTACCACTAGATGCATGTTTTAGGGTGTCATGGAGGTGCAAGCATGTACGGAATGGTATACCAAACAAGGTCTGAGGCTGCAGAGGGCTATTCTTTGAGCTGTAACTGACATCTATGATCTTGCAGATGCCCTCCGTTATTTTATAGTGGTCATGGATAGAAGGTGGGATGAGATGGTGGGACTCATCATCCTTGGATTGTCCGTGCTAGAGCATGTGGTGAGAGTGGTGCAATGGCCACATTGATGTATGCCAGCAACACCAACAGCTGGAGGTCAATGTGAACATGCAAGGACACCAAGCGGCTCCTGTAGTGGCAGTACCAGCCCCAGCACTGCAGGGAGGTGCTGTCCACACCACTTCACAGCAGACAACATACACATGGCCCTGGCCAGTCCCAGGAGGGACCTGGTTCCAGCGGACATATGTCATTATCATGGGAGAGTACCATATCATGGCATGTACTTGGATGTGCCCGTGGAACCCCTGGCAGGCACAGTTCTTGTGTCCATGGTTGTGGGTGGTGAACTGCACACCCTGCCAGTTATGGTCTGCAGCTGTACAGCAAACACCTGTATAGGGCAGCCACATAGCAGAACTGTGTGCATGCATTCTCACACACAATACAAAGACATCTAGGGAAACCCCATACCTATACACACCACATATCCAATGCCATGTCAGTAATTAAAACCCCTCACGCACACACATGGTGTCAAATGTATGGTCCAGCCTAGGTCTCTGGCAAACCAACAACACACCCTGTGCATATGATGATACCTGTGCCACTTCCCTGTCATCCATAACATTGATGCAGGGACAGGCTAATATGGTTCTGATGCACATGGTGCAACATGTTGTCAGCAGTAACGTGTAATGCTTACATATCAGGAAGAGTAGCTGTCCAGCCATGATGCATTATAGCTGTTAATTAACACTGAGAGATTGTGGTCTCCATAATGTTATCCATTTGTGTTGTAAGTGTCCATGTGTCAGCAGTAGGATGGTCTGCTGTCATACCTCACAAGGGGTATGGCACTGTGGTGACACCTTAGCTGTTCCATATCCTGGGTACAGGTGAACGCATGCCACAGGTCTGTATAACAGTTACTGCCTGTGTCACATGGCCAATAGGTCTGGGGGTGTTGTATACAGATGAGTGCATGGTGAATGCTGTTAGCAGCCCATTTGTAATGGGCAATGGTAGTTGTACTGGGTGGTACACACCAAATGTTTGTGTATAAAACACAGAGGCTTTGGTGTTGATGCACTACACAGAGAATACTGTACACATGGATGTATGTACCTGTGCAAGGAAGCCATTGTAGCCTATGGAATTCCATCAAGCCAGACTATGCAGAACAACACATTGTGGAATAAGCAATTCACTAGTTTAATGTAATTGACAATGGTACCGGCAGGGTATATGTCCTCTTCCCCAATGTAGTGCAATCATCAACTTGGTAAACATATGTGTGCTGGTGTGGGTGGCACACCCCTATACTTTGGAGGGTGAGAGGTGCTGTAGAACCACAGAAAGTGTGATAGACAACTACCTAACCTGTTAACATGAACTGTACGGTCTTACGGCCAGCTACGCAGGGGGATACATTCAACAGTAACTGCAATGATGTTGGCTGTGTCCACAACAGCCACACCCAGCTATATATACCAATTCCAATATCATTGCACACCTAAACAGTGGGGAAGAGGCCATTTACACATCTAACAGTAGTTGTGATGGAATGTATGTCCACAGGATGATACCTGTGAAATGTTAGCATATGCCATGCAGTTTTTGGACAGATGACCCCCTGGGACATGTATATTCTGCAACCTGAAGTAGATCCTCCACATACATGCACACTCTTACTTGGCAACACTGGAACTAGACCACTACTTACGTATGTAGTGCTACTGATGTGTGTGGCTTTAACTGCACACAACACACAGCTTTTAGGATGAGTTGTGCTCTAGGTTGCATGTTACATGCAGAACATCCTCAGGCATGTACAGTATGGTGATGGGGGATGTAATGGTTGTTTATGGACAATACATAGTGTGACATACCTTCAGTTACACACTGACGAACACATAACAGTCAGCCACACATCTGAGAGACCTGGGCCTATCAGTGCTAACTACCTTGTCAGTGTGTCCATTGTGTTACAGATAGGTTGCACACA